>NC_056728.1:670838761-671106261 GCF_019279795.1 Protopterus annectens | reverse complement strand
ATTCACTTTATTTGGCCAGATTTTCTGCTGTAAGAGGTTGAGAGTTATGATGTGACTGGTGTACATGGTGAAACACTACAAACAGGGTGACAGTCTGCATACCTCTCCCCATGTTTTTGCAGAATGTCCAGCATTGCGCCCCATATTTCTACTGTGTTCCTCATACATTTGTGGTTTCCTGGTGCTATACTGTACATCAGTCAATGCCTTATTGTACCTACTGACACATTTATCTGATGGCCTTTACATCCTGCATCTAATCTGACCTGTTGCAGCCTGCTGTTATACTAACCACCTGCTAGGTTACTCAGAGTGTGTCTAATGTCTGTCTGTAATTATGGCCTTTTGTGCCCCCACTCACTTTAGCTTTGTCCAGCTTTCTTGGAATAACAGATTGAGAGGTTATGACAGTCTGTGGGGCTACCACCATATGAGTACCTCACATGCAAAAGATGTTTGATGCTGCCAGATTTGAACCGTCAGCACCATCACACATGCTACTTTCCCTGGCCCACTGAGCCACACCAGCCTCCAGATAGAGAGGTTTCCTTCCTCACACCATCAACAAGATAGAGGAATTGACTGGTCTGCTGGTATATCATTACAGACTTACTGTTACAGCAGTTGTATGTCAAAATTGTTGCATTTGGTGTGGGGATGACCATCTTATGCTCTGCTGACATAGACAGTCATTCAGCTGTCCTGTGACCCCACTGGCATCTCCCTGGGCTACTGTCATGGAGTTTCCAGCCATGTGGCCTAGTGGCTATTATGGGACACATACCAGTGAACAGAGTACTTGTTGTCCCAAGTGGCTGTTAGATCTGTACAAGTAGCACAGTAGCCCACTATAGAACTCTGCAAGTAGCCAAGTAGCACATTATACATAGCCCACTATATTCCCTTGCATACATGCGGCAGATCCATACCTATATTACCTTATTGTAGTACCCATTACAAGTGGTGTACAGGAGAGTGACTTACCTTGCAAATAGAGCAGTTGACAGATCTGTAGTTCGGGGATGACTCTGTCTGCTGCACTCAGTCCATAGCCAACACATGGTGAGGTACATGTTGTGTGGGCTGGATGGCATAATTTTTACTGATATGTATGAGAGTTGGAGTACGGTGTCAGTCCTTAGGGCCTAGGTTGTCAGTGCATGTGCGATGTGTTGTCTCTTGGCCAAGGTCAGGGCATATTGGACATGCCTATGTATGCCTACCGGGATAACCTCGGGGGAGTTTCCTCCGAGTCCACCTATGGGATTGACTGTAGTGACCTAGGCACTGGTGGGAGGATGTGCATCCCTTCCCTTTGCTGATCCTGCTGCAGCTGTTTCTGCAGGATCCTATTGTGTAGCATGGCACATACTGTGAACATCTGTGCACATGTGGCTGGAGAGTACTGCAAGGCTCCAACAGATATATTTGAGGCACCAGAACTGTGATTTCAACAGCCCAAACACATGCTCTATGATGTTCTTGGTTTGTGCATGTGCTTCATAATGCATTCTTTGGTGGGTGTGTGTGCATTTCTGATGGGTGTCATCATCCATGGTTCCAGTGCGTAGCCAGCATCTCCAAGTAAATGGCCATGTGGGATGCCCCCTAGCAAACATCTGTTACACCTGTGATTCATACTAGATATGGAAGTCATGATAACTGCCAGGGCTGCCAGCAACACATTCATAACAATGCCCTGGGCACATGACCTGGCAGTTGATAGAGTGGTACCCCTTGCGGTTGACTTGGATTCTACCCTCTTCACTGGGTGGTGCCTTAATGTGTACATGAGTGAAATCTATGGCACCCAATACCTCAGGGTAGTGTGCTACATGGTAGAAGAGTCATATACTGCTGGCTCGCTCCTCAGGGGTGTAGGGAAAATAAATGTCCTCACTGGCATGTGATAGCATGGCATCCAGGAACTGGTGAAGTACCCTGGAAGCAGATGACTCCACTGGGTTGGGTTCCCCTCTGTTTGCTCTGGGTCTGAGTTGAGGGATGCAGAGCTCACTGAGTTGTTGTAGTATGTCCCTGTCCAGCCTGTAATGCTCTACAATCTCCAGCTCATGTAGCTCCTGGTTGGTTACCCTTGCCTGAACCCTCTTCTCCTTCTCAGTCTAAGCCTATGGTCAGCATCAACAACAGCTGCATTGACCTCATCATCTAGCACATACATATGTAGCAGACCTACAGCAGCCCCTAGCATTCTCTAGGTTCAAATTCCTGTCTGTACTCCATTGTTGCAGAGAATGGGGAGAAATCCCTAGACAGTGAGGGGCCAATATCATCGGGGGCTTTGGTGCTGCATCAGGGTCCTTTCTCCCTGGGTGGCCCCAGCCATGGGGCTTTGTCCAGTCCATTGGCCTTCCAGGCAGTAGAGAGAACCTTCTTCAGCTTGGCAGTCACCTCTCCTTTGTCTCTGGGTCCTCCCCAGCCTCTCTCAACTTTGGTTGGCAAGGCCTCATCATCTTTCCTGGGTCAGCCCTCCTGCGAGTGCCTTCCTATGGGCACTTCCCCACTTGGGGTCCCTGTCTCTTCTGAGCCCTCCCCAAGCTCACCATGGAGGAACCCCCTTGGAAGAAAACATGTAAGAGGAGACGCATGAACTACCCAGAGAGTCCCTCATGGAGGACATGGATTTTGATGAGGGAGATGGGTCCCCCAGACTTCCACCTGAGGAAGTGTCCTTTGGGGACATCCACGAAATTCTTAAGCAAAAATGTGGTTGTTCTTCCTCTACCCCATCTTCAGAAGAATCCATGCTCCTGAAGGCCTTCAGGACATGCCCATCTTCTACCAGGGTGTCTCCCCTCCTGATGAGATTGTAGAACTTATCACTGACAGGGCTTGGAAGAACAGGACACAGTGGAACCAGTCCCCAAAAAAGCTGACCAATTCCTCATTCATCCCAAGGATAAGACCTTTTGGAGTAAGGGCATCCCTGTCGATGCCATCATGGTGGCCAGCATGACTAAAAAGGAACTGGTGGAGCAGAACTCCTTGGTCCATCCCCCAAACAGAAAGTCTCTGGTGACTGACCACATTGGAAAGCGCATGTTTGCCTCAGCTAGATTTGAACTGAGAGCAACTAACTATATGGCACACTTTACCCAGCTTCAGAGGGATTTGGTGTCTGAACTCACCACCTCCTTTACAGAGTTGCTGCCTCTGGATTGTCTTAAACTAGTCTCTCCTAAGATGTCTAGTCTGAATTCCTAGGCTAATGCTTCAGATCTGCTACACAGGTGAGTCCACCTCTTGAGCAGCTGGCATAGGCATTGCCATTAGACTACATGCCTGGTTTCACCTTTGCAGATTTGCAGAACCCTTTAAGTCATCTTTTACTAATGCCCCTTTTGACAGCTCAACCTTGTTTGGACCTTCTGTCAAGGAAACACTGACCCACAGCGACCAGGAGGGCAAGACTCTGTCCACATTGTGAATCAAGTTCTCTACTCCCCAATCTTCTTTTTCCAAGACTCAGAGGGGTAGTGAGAAACTTTGGTTCCACAGGAATCCCTCCTCCTTCCAGGATGCTCCTCAAGAATCCTCTTCAGCAAGCCAGGGTAGGGGATTCAATAGTAGATACCACCCCAAAGGCATTGGGGGTCCACAGAATCAGGGCTCCTGGGAACCCTTATCAGAGAACCTTTTCAGCGCTCCTGAAGTGCTGCCCAACTGTCCAGCCCTAGAGGCAGTTGAGGAACAATTCTTCCTTCACTGACTAGCCTGGACAAAACTTACCTCTGATCAGTGGGTGTTAAAGATTATTTCCAGGGGTTATTTCATTCCATTTTTTCAGCCCCTTGTGGTTCTAATATCTCTCCTGGACATTCCACCCTGCCAAAGGGAGTTGGTCCATCTTGAGGTTCAAGATCTTCTAAAATGAGCCATTCAAGAGGCCCATATAGGACAATGAGGGTCCAGAACTTACTCTTGCTTCTTTTTGGTGCCAAAAAATACCAGGGACCTGTATTCAATTTTGGACTTCAGCAAACTGAACCTGTCTCTCAAGAAGTCCAAGTTTCTTATTGTCACTGTCCAGTCCATTCTGCCTCTGTTGTGCAAAGATGATTGGATGTGCTGTTTGGATGTCAAGGAAGCATACTACCATATCAAGATCAATAGATGCTCCAGGAGATACCTGCACATTCGGTTAGGGGCCAATTGCTACCAGTTCAGAGATCTGCCCTTTAGACTCACCACAGCACCCTTGGTGTTTATCAAATGTATGGCAGTGGTTGCAGCTCATCTCCGACTGCAGGGATATCAAGTCTTCCCTTACCTGGATGATTGTTTCCTCAGGGCCCCCACAAGGCATTGACTATCAATGACCACCAGTTATACCCTCAACCTTTTTCAGCATCCATGCCTCACAGTCAATCTGCCAAATCTAATCCTTCTCTGTGCCAAAACTTGTTTATCAGGGTCCAATTGGACAAAGTATCAGAGACTGCAGCACTACCATTATGCAGGGTTCAACTTATTTGAAATCAGGTCTCTTGCTTGTTGGATCTAGAGCACTCATCAGCTCATCTGATTCTAAAAGTGTTAGGTTCGATGGCAGATGTCATCTAGTTAGTGCCACTTACCAGGTATCACATGAGGGTTCTGCAGTGGATTCTGGCAGTCCAGTGGTCTGCTCAGGTTCATCCCATGTTGTCCATGAACATCAAGATGACTCAAGTGTGCAGAAATCACCTTGCTTGGTGGCTTCAGTCTCAGAACCTAATTCTAGGCAGACTCTTTTGTCTTCATCTGCCCAAGGTCATGGTGACCATGGATGCCTCCATGTTGGGGTGGGAGGGGCATTTTCAGGGCAGGACAGTTCAAGGCAAGTGGTCCCCCACAGAGACCAAATTACACATAAATGTCCTGGAGATGAAAGCAGTCCTTCTAAAATTGCAAGCCTTTCAGGAGTGCCTCCGTCTGGGAGCCATCACAATTCAGACAGACAACATGACGGCTGTCTGGTATATCAACAAGCAAGGAAGTACACAGCCTTATCCTCTGTGCAGAGAGGTCACGAGAGTGTGAGAATGGGGGATGTCTTCCAGATGCTTTTTTCTTGCAACTCACATTCCCGGCAGTTCCAAGGTGCTGGCTGACAAACACAGCAGGTCTATCTTGGATCTCCATGAGTGGTCCTTGAATCCATTAGTGGCAAGTCAGATATTCAACCATTGGGGTCAACCATGCTGCAATCTTTTTGCCTCCACTGTCAACCACAAAAGCAGCAATTATTTTGCCCTGATCCCTCCAGTGGGGGAATCGCCCAGAGACATTTTGATTCACAACTAGTCACCAGGACTGCTCTATGCTTACCCTCCTACTCCTCTAATACCCAAGGTCTTACAGAAATTTCACCATTGAAGAGTCCTGTCAGCCTCATTGCCCCCTTTTGGCCTTATTAAGGCATGGTTCTCCCTTTTGCCTTCTCACCTGAAGTATCCTCCCTTGATAATGGATCCCATTCCAGATCTCATTTCCCATCCCTGGGGGCTTCTACTTCCCAATCTCTGAACTCTTCATTTAACCACATGGTTTCTTCAGTTCCGGTAATCTTTTCTCAGTCCAGGCTTCCTTCCCTGGTCAGGAGCATCATTGTGGCATCCCAGAAGCCATCTATGAAGAAGGTGTATTCCAGTAAACCTAAAAGGTTTTCTATTCAGCCCAAACAGTGTAATTTGGATCCTTTTTTGGTTCTGGTTCCTGATATTTTGCTGTTTTTGTCTTCCCTTTTTCAGGATGGAGCGAGTTTCTCTACAATTAAGTTACAACTGGCTGCCATTTCTAATTTTCATTTAAATGAGAAGCCTACTTTTTCTTCTAAATTATGAAAAGCCTTTCTGAAAGGAGTTTTTCTTCTTAGGTCACCTATCAAAAATCCTTCCCCTCCATGGGATTTGACCTTGGTACAACAGTCCTTGACACAAAAGCCCTTTGAACTGGCTGGTTCTTGTGATATTAAGTTCTTGTTATGGAAGACAGCATTTTTAGTGGCCATCACCTCTGCCAAGAGAGTCTTGAAATTGCAGGTTCTAAGCATTAAACCTCTATTTATTGCCTTTCACAAGGACAATCCCTTAGAACAAATCCTTCCTTTATTCCGAAAGTGGCTTCAGAAGCTAATCTGAATAAATCTATTCAACTTCCATTTTTCTTCCCTAATTACACTAACAAAGGGGAATATATTTGGCATTGTCTAGATGTTCATAGGCAATTACATTTCTATCTGAAAAGGACTGAGAAATTGCAGAAGTTAGATCAGCTCTTTGTGGCCTTTTCTCAAAACAGAAAGGGTCTGTCAGCTTTTAAAGTGACTATCTCCAGATGGATCACTAGCTGCATTTCCTACATTTATGATAGCAAGCATGTGGAGATATCCAGGCCAGTTAAGTCCCACTCTGCTAGGTCTGTGGCTACATCTTCAGCCTGCTTGGCTAAACTTTCCTTGGATAAGATTTGTGTTGCTGCTACTTGGTCTAATCCTCACACTTTTGTTTTGCATTACAAGTTGGACTTGGTGTCTAGGAACAGGGCTTCCTTTGGTTCCTCTGTACTCCGGCATATCTTTCCTTGAGTCTACTCAGGGTTCATATTAGCTGGGGATTCTGACCCTTTTGTGATGAATAATGACATGGATAGCATCAGATGAGGAGTTATGTACTTACCATAACTTGGAATCTGTGCTAGACAGTGTCATTATTCATTACATTCCTGCCTTCCTTCCACCTGCCTTCTGGGGATCTGGTAGAGCTGGAATGGTTTGTTTTTAGGATATTTTAATACCCTGTGCAGACTGTCTGTGTTCCTATCAGTCTGAGGGTTAGAGATCAGCAGTGAATTATGGGAAGGGGGGGAGCTTGAGCTCTGGATCTGTCCATCAGTTGCCGGCATGGATCTGAGGTTGGATCCAAGACCCATCCGTAATGAATAATGACACTGGATATCACAGATTCCAAGTTATGGTAAGTACATTATTTATTTATTTACATTTGCAGACCGGGAGAGTCCGACTGGACACAGGTCCGTTTTCAGCAGAGGCCCGGGGAGAAAAGCTCCACATTAAGTATTACTTACATTATACATTTAAAAAACATAGCATTTAAAATATAGACATTAGTCCATCTGAAGACATAAGACAAGAATAAAACATAGATGTAAAACAGCTGTAGAACATAGTACAATTTTAAAATATGGTGACATATACTAAACATGGTTACAAATGTAGTTGAGATTCATCAGTGAACAATTGATACAATCTGTTTTTGAGGTACATAACAGACATTAGCAGTTGTTGCTACAAGAAGTTAACATTATGTGGTAAGTAGCTGGGAACATGAGTAGCCAAGCTTGCTAAGAGTAGGTTGTTGATAGGGGGCCGAGAGAGGTATTGGGTGGGTGGAGTGGATGGTATTAGAGGGGGGTTGCAAGGGCATATCTGGTAAGTTTTTAAGTGTGATTTTTAGTAAGGATTTGAAGTGGGTGCAATAAGTTACAGAGGTAATTGAGGATGGGAAGGAGTTCCAGAGTTTGGCTATAGTGCAGGAGAATAATGCTTCTCCAGCAGAGTTATTGGCTCTTGTGACCTGTAGGAGGTTGTTGCGGCTGGATCTTAGTGGTCTCATGGTTATGTAGGGTTGGAGTAGATTCTGGAGAGATGGGACTTTTAGTGGTTGGTTTATTAGTTTGTGGGTGAGTGCAAGTTGGTACCATTGAAGGAGGTGGGGGAGCTCTAGCCAGCCCAGTTCTGCTAGTGAGAGACAGTGGTGAGTACGGTAGGAAGCCCCTGTGGCAAATTTGGCGATTTTATTGTAGCAGGTTTCGAGCTTATTTAGGTCACATTGTCTAAGGTCAGTAAATATTGGAGAGGCGTAGAGTAGGGTGGAGATAAGATTTGAATTTGCTACCAAAATTGTAGCTGCTTTGGTAAGTAGTTGCTGATTTATATATAATGCACCTAGTTTTTTGTGCACTTTTTTAATGGTCATGGAAATGTGAATGTCAAAGTTCAGTTTATTGTCTATTTCTACTCCTAGTAATTTGGTGCGTTCAGTAGGATGGATGGTGGTGTTGTTTTTTGCTGTGATGTTAAAGTGAGAGCTGTCTGGGGTAAGTTTGGTGGGTTGGAAGATTATTAATTTTGTTTTGTTTGGGTTGTGTATTAGTTGGGCATCGGATAACCAAGTTTCAATAGAGGAAAATGCTTCCTGTGTGACTATTTGCAGTTTGGGTAGGGAGTGGGCTGTGCAGATGATGGATGAGTCATCTGCGTATTGTATGAGTGTGCCATGTGTTGTGGCTGAGTCTAGATTATTGGTGAAAATAGAGAAGAGTAGGGGTCCCAGGATGGGCCCTTGGGAAACTGCTATGGAGACTGGTAGTTGGGGGGATAAGTCATCCTGCCAAACAACTGCTTGTTGTTGGTCAGATAGGTAACTGAAAGTAGTTCATGACTGGATGAGAGAAGGATAGGTTATCGAGAAGAGAGATGATTTGTTTGTGTGGGACCATGATGAAAGCTTTAGAGAGGTCTAGGAAGGTAGCTGAGGAGAGATAACCTGCATTTTTATTTTGTAGGATAGTGTTAGAGAAAGAGAGTAAGGCGGTGGTGCTATGGTTAGGTTGGAAACTGTGTTGTGTGTTGGAGAGGAGGTTGTTAGCAAGGAGGTGATCTGAGATTTGAGAATGAATGCATCTCTCTAATATTTCGGAGAGTGGCAAGAGAATAGCTATGGGGCGGCAATTGGTTAGATCTCTGGAGGGGCCGCCTTTGTGTAGGGGAATTATGTGTGAGACTTTCCATAGTGTGGGAACATAACTTTCTGACAGAGATCTGTTAATTATGTGTGAGACTTTCCACAGTGTGGGAACATAACTTTCTGACAGAGATCTGGTAATTATGTGTGAGACTTCCCATAGTGTGGGCACATAACTTTCTGACAGAGATCTGTTATTTATGTGTGAGACTTTCCATAGTGTGGGAACATAACTTTCTGACAGAGATCTGTTAATTATGTGTGAGACTTTCCACAGTGTGGGAACATAACTTTCTGACAGAGATCTGTTAATTATGTGTGAGACTTTCCATAGTGTGGGAACATAACTTTCGGACAGAGATCTGTAAAGTATGTGTGAGACTTTCCACAGTGTGGGGACATAACTTTCTGACAGAGATCTGGTAATTATGTGTGAGACTTTCCACAGTGTGGGGACATAACTTTCTGACAGAGATCTGGTAATTATGTGTGAGACTTTTATAGTGTGGGAACATAACTTTCTGTTAGAGATCTGTCAATTATGTGTGA
Source organism: Protopterus annectens (assembly GCF_019279795.1). Lineage (NCBI taxonomy): Eukaryota > Metazoa > Chordata > Ceratodontiformes > Protopteridae > Protopterus > Protopterus annectens. Next base: position 671,096,944 of record NC_056728.1, on the reverse strand, counting down.
GATTTTCCATAGTGTGGGAACATAACTTCCTGACAGAGATCTGATAATTATGTGTGAGACTTTCCATAGTGAGGGAACATAACTTCCTGACAGAGACCTGGTAATTATGTGTGAGACTTTCCATAGTGTGGGAACATAACTTTCTGACAGAGATCTGTTAATTATGTGTGAGACTTTCCACAGTGTGGGAACATAACTTTCTGACAGAGATCTGGTAATTATGTGTGAGACTTTCCATAGTGTGGGAACATAACTTTCTGACAGAGATCTGTTATTTGTGTGTGAGACTTTCCATAGTGTGGGAACATAACTTTCTGACAGAGATCTGTTATTTATGTGTGAGACTTTCCATAGTGTGGGAACATAACTTTCTGACAGAGATCTGTTAATCATGTGTGAGACTTTCCACAGTGTGGGAACATAGCTTTCTGACAGAGATCTGTTAATTATGTGTGAGACTTTCCATAGTGTGGGAACATAACTTTCTGACAGATATCTGTAAATTATGTGTGAGACTTTCCACAGTGTGAGGACGTAACTTTCTGACAGAGATCTGGTAATTATGTGTGAGACTTTCCATAGTGTGGGAACATAACTTTCTGACAGAGATCTGGTAATTATGTGTGAGATTTTCCATAGTGTGGGAACATAACTTCCTGACAGAGATCTGATAATTATGTGTGAGACTTTCCATAGTGAGGGAACATAACTTCCTGACAGAGACCTGGTAATTATGTGTCAGACTTTCCATAGTGTGGGAACATAACTTTCTGACAGAGATCTGGTAATTATGTGTGAGACTTTCCACAGTGTGGGAACATAACTTTCTGACAGAGATCTGGTAATTATGTGTGAGACTTTCCATAGTGTGGGAACATAACTTTCTGACAGAGATCTGTTATTTGTGTGTGAGACTTTCCATAGTGTGGGAACATAACTTTCTGACAGAGATCTGTTATTTATGTGTGAGACTTTCCATAGTGTGGGAACATAACTTTCTGACAGAGATCTGTTAATTATGTGTGAGACTTTCCACAGTGTGGGAACATAGCTTTCTGACAGAGATCTGTTAATTATGTGTGAGACTTTCCATAGTGTGGGAACATAACTTTCTGACAGATATCTGTAAATTATGTGTGAGACTTTCCACAGTGTGGGGACGTAACTTTCTGACACAGATCTGGTAATTATGTGTGAGACTTTCCATAGTGTGGGGACATAACTTTCTGACAGAGATCTGGTAATTATGTGTGAGACTTTCCATAGTGTGGGAACATAACTTTCTGACAGAGATCAGGTAATTATGTGTGAGACTTCCATAACTTTCTGACAGAGATCTGTTAATTATGTGTGACACTTTCCATAGTGTGGGAACATAACATTCTGAAAGAGATCTGTTAATTATGTGTGAGACTTTCCATAGTGTGGGAACATAACTTTCTGACAGAGATCTGTTAATTATGTGTGAGACTTTCCATAGTGTGGGAACATAACTTTCTGACAGAGATCTGTTAATTATGTGTGAGACATTCCATAGTGTGGGAACATAACTTCCTGACAGAGATCTGTTAATTATATGTGAGACTTTCCATAGTGTGGGAACATACCTTTCTGACAGAGATCTGTTAATTATGTGTGAGACTTTCCATAGTGTGGGAACATACCTTTCTGACAGAGATCTGTTAATTATGTGTGAGACTTTCCATAGTGTGGGAACATACCTTTCTGACAGAGATCTGTTAATTATGTGTGAGACTTTCCATAGTGTGGGAACATAACTTTCTGACAGAGATCTGTTAATTATGTGTGAGACTTTCCATAGTGTGGGAACATAACTTTATGACAGAGATCTGTTAATTAAGTGTGAGACTTTCCATAGTGTGGGAACATAACTTTCTGACAGAGATCTGTTAATTATGTGTGAGACTTTCCACAGTGTGGGAACATAACTTTCTGACAGAGATCTGTTAATTGTGTGTGAGACTTTCCACAGTGGGGGGACATAACTTTCTGACAGAGATCTGTTAATTATGTGTGAGACTTTCCATAGTGTAGGAACATACCTTTCTGACAGATATCTGTTAATTATGTGTGAGACTTTCCATAGTGTGGGAACATAACTTTCTGACAGAGATCTGTTAATTATGTGTGAGACTTTCCATAGTGTGGGAACATAACTTTCTGACAGAGATCTGTTAATTATGTGTGAGACTTTCCATAGTGTGGGAACATAACTTTCTGACAGAGATCTGTTAATTATGTGTGAGACTTTCCATAGTGTGGGAACATAACTTTCTACAGAGATCTGTTAATTATGTGTGGACTTTCCATAGTGTGGGGACATAACTTTCTGACAGAGATCTGTTAATTATGTGTGAGACTTTCCATAGTGTGGGAACATAACTTTCTGACTGAGATCTGTCAATCAAGAGTGATACTGGGTAGGCCAGAGCATCAGCTGCAAGGTGAAGGTATTCACTTGGGAGGTGGTCTGCTGCTAATCTGGTGGGTTTAAGTTTAGTTAATAGTTGTTTTATTTTGGAGGTAGGAACAGGAGAGAAAGAGAAGCTAGTGGGGAGATTGTTAGTTGTAGTTCATGGTGTGGGTTTATGGGGGGTTGTGTTGTCTAGCTAATGATAGTTTGGTTTGTGTGAAGTGATTGTTGAAAGAGGTAGCAATATTTTTGGAGGAGTGAGTTAAGTTAGGAGTGGGTGTACTTACTTTACCTGGGTGGAGGAAGGAGTTTATTGAGGACCAGAATTGTTTGGGGTTATGTTGGGAGGAGGTAAGGGCAGACTGGTAGTATTGGATTTTGTCCTGTTTTATAAGCTTTTTGGTTCTATTGCATAGTTCTAGGAAGTTTTGCCTAGTAGAGGGGTTTTTGGTTTTGCACCAGTTGTCCCAAGCTTTATCCCTGTTTTTCATTTCAGACTTAGTGTTTTTTTGTAGCCATGGGGATGGTTGTACTCTAGTTTTGGAATGTCTTATGGGGACGTGGTAATTAAGAGTCCTTAGGAATGTTTTATTAAAGTATTCAACTGCGTCATCTAGTTTGAGGTATTTTAGAGGTTGCCAGTTACTGTCTTTTAGGGATGAGCTGAATGACAGAGGGTTGAAGTTAGTTTTTTGGTGTATTTGATGGTAGCTGATGGGTTTCACTTTATAAAGGTGTTTTCTTAGTAAGAAAGTTGGGGAGTGATCATTGAGGTTGTCAGATAGGCAGCCTGCTATATATGACTGGGGGCTCTTATTGACTAGTATACAATAAGGGGTAGTGTGTTTGTTGGAGTTTTTATTTATTCTAGTAGGTGACTGGACTAGTTGGGTGGAAGCCATGAAGGTTTACATGATGGGTTGGGTGGTTGCTAGAACAGGATTGCCAGTCAGTGTTGAAGTCTCCTAAAATTAAAGTTTCTTGGGGTAGGTGGTGGGTAGTCCAGCTGAGGAGGTTTTCAAGTGGAGAGATGTTTTGGCCATGTGGGAAGTAGCAACCTATTATGTTTAAGGTTTTATTTTGGTTTATTTTAAGGTTGGTATATATTATTTCTTCCTTACCTCTTTGGGAAGCTGCTAAATTTAAGATCTGGATGTCTAGATGCTGTTTAAATATTATAGCTATACCACCTCTTTTTTTGTTTAGTTGCCTACTCTTAGTATATTGTAATGAGTAGAGAGGATTTGTTCATTAGTAATGTGTGGTTGTAACCATTTTTCTGTAAAAATCACTACATCAGGGGAGTAGAAGTCTATGGTGGCATGTAGGTCATGCACCTTGTTGCATATACTTCTAATATTTAGGCTTATCAGAAGGAGGTAAGTTGGCTTTCTATTGGCTCTGATTTGGAAGACGATGTGGTTTGTAGTCTAATTATGAGGGAAGGGGTTGGAGATTGAGGGGCCAGGATTGGGATGGATGTCTCTACTGAGTGCTAGGTTGGATATGGATGAGATTATTAATTTTATCAATTTCTGGATATGCTTGCTTATAAGGGAAGTTTTTTGATTGTGTTCTGTGGGTAATAGGTATGGTGGTAGTGTTGTTATGTTAAGTTGTGGGGTTGTTTTTAGTTTAGGTATTGGGGTCTGTAGTCTATGTAGAGGGTGTATCGGAAAGGATGTTGACATGATGGAAGAGTAGTACATTAGACGTGGGATATGAGTGCTGGTGTATGTGATGGTACAGTGGTAGTGGTTGAGTGCAGGAATGGTGGAGGTTTGGTAAGATGTGATGTATACAAGGAGTGTGCATGCAGTGAGTATAGGTATGGTGAGCTTGTACATATTAGCTGAGTAGGAGGGATAGTAGTGAGAAGCTGTAGGAGGTAGTATAGGTGTAGTGATGTTATAGGTTGTTTGAAAGGTGGGAGTGATTACTGTTTTTAATAAAGGTAGGATCACTGGGGGTGGGTGGAAATTAGGGGGAGGGAGGGGAGTGAAGCAGGCAATAGATGAAGGAAGACTATAAGTAGGTTTAGGAGCCAATGTAAAGGGAAAAAGCTAGTAAATTACAACCATAATACAAGGTAGGATAGACACTTCCATTATGTTTTCGTTTTGAACCCTTATGGAGTACTGAGAGATGAGTAGGAGCACTACAGGGTTTAATAAAAATAATTAAGTGTTCTGCATAGGGTTTCAATAGTTGGGAGAGAAGGGAAAAATGCTGGGAGAGAGGGGAATTGTTCAGCTGGTCGTTTAAGGTACAGTGCTCAACAGGGTTTCCTAGGTACACTGTCTAAATAACAGGACAATTTAATAGATTGTAACAGGTTTGGAATTTACAGAAACATCTAATATACTTTGTTTCAGACTGTTTGCAGCAATATTCTGTTGCCGTTTCCTGGGGGAGGAGATCTCAGAATATAGCTGTAGGACAGGATACTCTGTATTTCAGTTAAGGTGGAAAAATACAGATTTATTGGATATAATTCTAGGAGGAAAAAGGGCAGAGCACAAAATAAATAAGGTTACGTGGAGCTATAGTTGTGATTGTAGCAACATTCAATGCTATTGAGTTATACATAAGAGATAACTAACCTAAGCAGTAAAAAACACAGTTCTCAACAAATGCACAATATTGTCTACCTTTGCCTTAATAAAACATCTTTGCTAGAGACTCCATAAATTATAGCAATTCAATTGTTATAGTTGGATATTAAATCCCTTTAACATACATATCATTTAGCATAAAAGTATCTTAGTGCCATAGAGCTTCATTGGAATAAAGCCGAGAACAGTGCTTAGGGCTGTGTCATGCAAGAGATCCATATATTAAACTATACAACATTTAACATTTTAGTGGCTTAGTGAACAATATATCTTCCAGCAGAATAATTCAGAGAACAGTGCTTACCACTGTTTTTGTGAGTGAACAATGTTGTAAAGCAAAAAACGTTCAGCAAGAAAAGAACTTAGTTGGCTTTATGACGCCAGCAGAATAAAAGGGAGAACAGTGCCTAGCACTGTGTCTTGCGTGCATGAGAACACGTGTACAGAGAACATACACTAGTAGTAAGTAATCAAGTTCAGCTTAGAGTACATTTTAACAGCTAAACCACAGTGTAGAGTACATTTTAACAGCTAAACCATGACATTGATATTGTAACAGTCACTTATACACTGTTTCTACAGAATATAAGCAGATATTGGCAAACTATACCTGGTTTACTGTTGAGCACAGTAACCTGAATGCCGTAGGGAGGAGGGGAAACTAGAAAGGTAGTGAACTAGATTTAAAAATGGCGCCCAAGGCTCTAGGAGGCAGATATGGATTAAGGTAGGATGTGAGGTAATAGGGGGGGGTGGGAGGGCTATATCCAGGACACTGAATAATGCATTAGATGAAGGAAGACTATCAGTAGGTTTAGGAGCCAATTTAAAGGGAAAAAGCTAGTAAAATACAACAATAATACAAGGTAAGATAGACCCTTCCACTGTGTTTTCGTTTTGAGCCCTTATGGAGTACTGAGAGATGGGTAGGAGCACTGCAGTTTTTAATAAAAATAATTAAGTGTTCTGCATAGGGTTTCAATAGTTGGGAGAGAAGGGAAAAATGCTGGGAGAGAGGGGAGTTGTTCAGCTGGTCGTTTAAGGTACAGTGCTCAACGGGGTTTCCTAGGTACACTGCCTAAATAACAGGACAGTTTAATAGATTGTAACAGGTTTGGAATTTACAGAAACATATATAAAAGTATACAAAATTTCGCATTTCAGTGGCTTAGTGAACAATATATCTTGCAGCAGAAAAATTTAGAGAACAGTGCTTAGCACTGTTTTTGCAAGTGAACAATGTTGTAAAGCAAAAAACATTCAGCATGAAAGTAACTTAGTTGACTTTATGACCCCGGCAGAATAAAAGTGAGAACAGTGCCTATCACTGTGTCTTGCGTGCGTGAGAACACGTGTACAGAGAGCATACACTAGTATTAAGTAACCAAGTTCAGCTTAGACTACATTATAAAAGCTAAACCATGACACTGATATTGTAACAGTCACTTAAACACTGTTTCTCCAGAATATAAGCAGATATTGGCAAACTATACCTGGTTTACTGTTGAGCACGATAACCTGAACGCCGGAGGGAGGCTAGAAAGGTAGTGAACTAGATTTAAAAATGGCACCCAAGGCTCTAGGAGGCAGATATAGACAAAGGTAGTATGTGAGGTAATATGTGGATGGGAGGGCTATATCCAGGACACTGAATAATGCATTAGATAAAGGAAGACTATCATTAAGTTTAGGAGCCAGTTTAAAGGGAAAAAGCTAGCAAAATACAATCATAATACAAGGTAGGACAGACCCTTCCATTGTGTTTTCATTTTGAGCCCTTATGCAGTACTTGGAGATGGGTAGGAGCTCTACAGGGTTTAATAAAAATAATTAAGTGTTCTGCATAGGGTTTCAATAGTTGGGAGGGAAGGGAAAAATGCTGGGAGAGAGGGGAATTGTTCAGTTGGTCATTTAAGGTACAGTGCTCAGCGGGGTTTCCTAGGTACACTGCCTAAATAACAGGACAGTTTAATAGAGTGTAACAGGTTTGGAGTATACATAACTCTTTTTTAATACTAACAGACCACTCAAACAGCAAAATGCTGTACAACTGAGTACTGGAATTATTAATCCAGGCTTAAAGACCTTAGCTAAACCAGATGCAGATTTTTAAAATTAATTTAAAAATCAGCTCAAGAAATGAAAACTTTTATCTTTCTTTCCCTTTGTAATGGAACATTAGAGTACTTATCTAATTGTCTTGGACAACAATGGGATACTCTTTCAGAGGCCCTCAGATTATGGTCTCAGTACACTAATCACAATAAGGAAATAATTGACACTCTTGTAGATGCCATGAATACAGTGTCAGAAATATAAATACAAATGATTAGTCAGATAATTCTCTGCTTCATTACAGCTTGTAACACAACTGACATAAGAATAATGTTATCTCCTGGTTAATTTCTGGTGCTTCAATATGATTGTGAAAATCTATTCCAGTGTGACAGTATTTTACATTCAGACTGGATACTAACTTGTAAGTGTTAAACCTTCCCATGCTTTCCGGTAATATGCTTCTCAACTTACCATATTTTGCCATAGCTGTGGCTCTCAGGTGATTCAGACTATTTTAGTCTTTCTCTCCCAACCACCAGAAATAACCCTTTTGTTTTCCTCACTCTTTTCTGCAAGATCTATCATCTTACTTTAAAGGAAAACATTTTACAGATTTAGTTTTGTGTTTTCTCTCAAATTATTATGTTTATTTTATATTTCAGATTAGTTCTGAAGAAGGCCACAGTCAGTAAACTAAGTTCTTACATTTATTTGCTATTTGTATTATGTGCTCACAACCTGCATTACTATGTGTGCCTGAGTATCTCTCTCTTTCTTTGTTTAATATATATATATATATATATATATATATATATATATATATATATGTAGATATATCTGTGTGTGCATACCCACTGGCACACACACACACACACACACACACACACACACACACACTTAGATAGATTGTATAGCCGGGTATTCATAGTCGCTTGTGCAAATGAGATGAGGGATATCCCCAACTTATGAATGAGCTTAGCAATGATAAAATAAATAGAGGCAATTTACACCAATGCATAAGGCCTAAAAAATAATGAGATGTGAATTAGAAATGTTGCAATGTGTAGTATGCTAATGAGGCAGTTTTGCAATTCATAGTCTGACATTTGGATGGTACACATGTGATGCTTTGCCTTTGATATTGCAGTTGCAATGAGTGAACTTCTCTCAAGCCATCCTTTCATTAGTTTGTCCAAGTATGCACAAGCACTTCCCTGACACATAAGTTAATTATTTCCCCACCATTCACTTTAACTGTTGGTCTTGAGTATATACAAGCAGTAAAATGACACAATAGATTATTTTGCCCAGTGATCACTTCAACAGTCTGACCATGTATGCACATGCAGTTCTGTCACACACAAATTAATTATTTCCCCAAATGACCCCTTCAGTAACATTTCCTAGTATGCACAAGCCCTATAATGAAACATTCACAAAAATGACCCCTTCAGTTACATTTCCTAGTATGCACAAGTACTAAAATAACACATTTGCACAAGCGAACCATTCAGTAACATTTCCTAGTATGCACAATCACTAATATGAAACATTCACCAAAGCGACTCCTTCAGTAACATTTCTCACTATGCACATGCACTAAAATGAAACATTCACCTTAGCAACCCCTTCATTAATATGTCCAGGTATGCACAAGCACCAAAATGAAATATTTCGCCAAATGACCCCTTGAGAAATATGTCCAGGTATGCACAAGCACTAAAGTGAAGCATTCTCCCAAGCAACCACTTCATTAATATGTCCTGGTATGCACACCCACTAAAATGAAACATTTACCCAAACAACCCCTGCAGTAACATTTATTAGTATGCACAAGCACTAAAATGAGGCATTCATCCAAGTGACGCCTTCAGTGATATATCCTGGTATGCACAAACACTAAAACACTAAAATGAAACTTTCACTTAAGCAACCCCTTCATAAATATGTTCAGGTATGCACAAGCACTAAAATGAAACATTTCCTCAGTTGACCCATTCAGTGATATGCCCTGGTATGCACAAGCAATAAAATGAAACAGTCACTCAAATGACCCCTTCAATAATATGTCCAGGTATGCATAAGCACTGAAATGAAAGATTTCCTCAAGCGACCCTTTATTAATATGTCCAGGTATGCACAAGCACTGAAATGAAACAGTTTTCCAAGTGACCACTTCAGTAAAATATCCTTGTGTGAACAAGCAATAAAATGAAACATTCAGCCAAGTGACCCCTTCAGTAATATGTACTGGTATGTGCAAGCACCAAAATGAAACACTTCCCCAAGACAACTCTTCAGTAACATTTCCTACTATGCACAAGCACCAAAATGAAACATTTGTCCAAATGACCCTTTTCATTAATATGTCCATGTATAGGCAAGCACTAAAATGATTTTTTTCCTCAAATGACCCTTCAGTAATATGTCCAGGAATGCACAAGCACTAAAATTAAACTTTCACCTAACTGACCCCTTCATAAATATGTCCAGGTATGCACAAATACTAAAATGAAACATTTCCCCATTTACCCCTTTAATAGTTTGTCCTGGTATGCACCAGCACTAAAATGAAATATTCACTCAAGCGACCCATTCAGTAATATGTCTAGGTATCCACAAGCACTGAAATGAAACAATTCCCCAAGCAACCCTTTCAGTAACATTTCCTAATATGCACAAGCACCAAAATTAAACATTCACCCAAGCGACCCCTTCATTAATATGACCAGGTAAGCAGAAGCACTAAAATGAAACATTTCTTCAAGCGACCCCTTAGTAATATGTCCAGGTATGCAGAGACACTAAAATGAAACATTCACCCAAGTGATCCCTTCATTAATATGTCCTGTTATGCACAATCACCAAAATGAAACATTTACCCAAGCGATCCCTTCAGTAATATGTTCTGGTATGCACAATCACCAAAATGAAACATATACCAAAGCAAGCCCTTTCAGTAAATATTTCTAGGTGGATACAAGCAACACCTGATCTCCCTTCACATCACCATATTCTGCAACAAACTGCTGCTTGATGGTGTAAGTGTCAGGGCTATTTACATGCTTAGTATGCAAATGAGCTCATTATAGCTTCATGTCTATGAATCAAACTCATACACATATGAGTAAAGCCCTTTAATAAAGTAGTAGATATTGCCCTATCTCTTGTGTGTTAAACAATTGCCATTTTTGTGCTAGGGGGCATGTTCATAAAACGTCCTCCACATATCCATAGTTATCCTAAAAGTCTGGATTTGCATAACCACATAGCACCATTCTTGATGGATCACTGCTATGAAAATGAGAAGCCTCAAACTATGAATACTTGCCATAGATATATATCATCCTCATGCACACACACACTCACACATATATGTACATCATCTGTATCTGTTATCTATTCTTATATATACATATATATGTGCGTACGTGTGTATGTATGCATAATACATACCTACATACATATATGTGCATATACATGTGTTATGTATCTATGTACAGCCAGTTATGCGTACATATATAAGAAAGTTTGGTTCTCTGCAGTGAGCTGATTAAGTCTGAGTACTTCGGGCCTCAGTGAACTATCAGTCTCTGAAAGTGGAATCTTAGTTTAAAAAACTTCTTCTGGTATTAACTACTTGAAGAATGATTTTGTAATACCCAGTCTTGAACTATCCAATGCCGTCTCTCCATTGGGTAGCTAGAAATATTTGTATTTATTTGCATTGTGTTGAACAGATTAATTCCAACAGGTACAATGCCAAAATTTTAGATGAAATTGGAGGTAATATTTTTTCTGATTGAGGAAATTTGGTCAGTGCAGCAGGGAAGGTCCTCTTTTTTTTTTTTTTTTTTCCAATAAGTAATGTGAGCTCTTTACACCCTCTGTAGCTATCACAAATCCAGGCAGATGGAACCATAGTTTAAAGGTTCAAGTTTATGAATAGCCTCACTGTTAATGCTACATATAATACTACATATAATACTATTTTAGGGCCAGACTGTAACTGCTATATTTTTGCAGGACTGCAAGAAAGGCTGTTGTCTTGAAGCATACAAAAGAATTTCATGAAGTACACTGGCATTAACTCAAGAAAGATTTCATTTAGAATCAGATGTGCATTACTAGCAATGCCAAATGGCAGGAATATTTTTAATACAGTCACTTATAATAAACAGATCCATGCATGGATGCGCTGGGTATCTTTCTTGTTACTAACAGGCTAATTTTATTCATGCTCAGCAGCAGATAGTTTCATGGTGCCATGTGCTAAAATCTCCACATGATGGCACTAAAGTGCTATAGACTCTTATTTTCAGTCCTCCGGTTTCTTAAGAACAGTGGTGTGCACAAGTTCATGAAATATGTATTCCATTTTATCTCCAAATTACTTAGGCTCATTACTGGAGTTAATGCAGTGGAATTAGCACTGGCTAGGAAACAAATGAAGAGTAAGTGAGAGGAACTTGGCTTCAACCACAGTAACAGAGGACTGAGGACAGTGAGTGAGGACACATTACTGTAGTTACACAATACGCATTGTTGTCATTCGAAAGGAAAGATTTTATTTATTCCTGCCAACTGGTGACTTTTATCACATGGCTTACATCAGGAAAAATACTCTCTTACATATTCTTGATTTCCTTTAAATGGATTAGAATAGCTCATTTGAAGTGAGGGAGACAAACCGTGCAACAGTCTGCTGCAAAAAGGCTACTGCATTTAGAGAGATGTTGATAAATTTAGCTCAGATTTCAAAAACGCTATGTAACCTGATGACAGTTCCTTTCTTTTATTTTAATGGCAGTGAGTCTTTAGGCAAATGATTTTAATTATGATAAGCTTATTTTAACGTGTATGAGGCTGAAATTTGACATTACTGGACTTTTGTGCTCCACTGGTTTCTCTGAAGGACTAGCATGGTTATCTGTTCTGACACCTTTTATTCAAATGAGGCTTTTTCTATTTTTTAGAAAGCACATTAGACATTTCACCTCAATTTGTCTCTTGACTGCTACTTCTTACTCACTTAACATAACTAGAAATTATACAGGAAAAAACTGAGAGGGAAGGGCTTAGTTTTCATTCCTCACTGTGAATACTGTACTCTCCTGTCTTATTTAATCTATATTTATTTTATTTTTTTTTATCAAATTTTACTATGTTCTGTAGTATCTAAGAGTCACATGTCATTGTGTCATTTAAATTTAACAGTTATGTAAGTGAGAGATCATATAACAAAGACCAGCACATGCAGAAATTCATCTGTTTTTGTCAGTCTTATAAACCTGAACAGATCTTTTCTGAAAGAGAAACAAGAATGCCTCAATAAAATAATTCCCTTCATTGAATTCATTAAGTTAAAACATGATTTATAAAGTACAGCTCATAATGAGTGATAAGTGTTATGGATATAGACAGTAGAGCTGTAAAAAAATGGATGTGCATGCTTAATATTTGATTGAAAGAATTAAAGCTGGCATGAAACTAGACAAAACAGAAGACATCCTGTAGCAGATGGATGTAGGAGATAAAAAGAAAAACCCTGGAAACACAAAGACAGTTTTACAAATATATGCCGAAGCGTCTCTTTATCAAGGCATCATTGAAGATATGCAAATTCCCCCTTAATTCTAATGACAATAACAATAATAATAATGATATAATGGCTAAGTGCTTGGTATTAAAAGATAAATATTAGAGCAGGTTTACTACTTACATTAAATACTGCTGAAATTACTGACATAAATCTAAATAATTTTACAATAAAATGTAAGCCTTGAATTGACAAACAAGGAATAAAAAATAAAATAATGCAATTGAATGGGCATTAAATATTTCTTTTCAGCAAACTGTTGTTATTGTTGTAATTAAAGTGAAGATAAACAATAACATTAAGGTATGAGCAACAACGTATTTTGGACTCTTATTTGCATTTGATCAATATTTACAGCATCCAACTGTATTAGTGTATTACAGAAGAGGATGCCATTACTAAGAGGTGAAAAAAGTGAAAAGCATCTTGCGATGGGAACATATGGATATCAAGCATCAGTTATGTTTCCCACGGTTCACAGAGATCATCCTTCTTTAGGTCTAAGGCGACTTTTAATAAATTACTGTATGGGCAGAAGAATAATATGCATTCTCATAAGATAACTAATGCTCTTAAATTAGATTCTAGCTTGACTATGACAGTAAACAAAATGATTCTGAGTGAACTAACAATTCTGGCATTTTAAGACGCCAGATAAAAGTAGCTTTTTATCTATGTGACAAGTGGCTGAGGAATGATATTTGCCAAGTCAAATTATTCAGTAAGAGGCCCAGTGCTACAAATTAAGAAATCACAACTTGTGCTGAGCAGCTGTGTAAACTGCTGACTGAGAGGATGTTACCCAGGAGCATCTGCTTGGTGTTAATAAGGCAAGGTTTTATTTGCACTGTGCTCTAGATGTGAGTCAAGGGCTGATACTACAGGAATGCATTGTGAAATCACTGGGAAGTGCTCATTATACGTAGTGATGAGACTGCTCATAAAACAAAGTCTTGCACCATGGGAAATATTTACAGCTAATGTTTTTCAGATATTTGATTAAATATCTTCCCATTCAGCACAATCAAAGGTAAACATCTGCATATTTATTGGATCCACCTTAAGTGTTATATGAAAAACAAATGGTCTTTTTTTTGACTACATACAGCATATGTTTCTAAATTACTACTCCTGCTTTTCGTAACAATATGGGATTAGGAATTCTACACAGTATTTAGTACTTTAAGTATTAGACATTCTCTGTAAAAATGATGTAATTTATGAACTGTACACTTCTGTAAAAATGCTTCTGTATTGTTAATATCCTGCTTTTAATTAGTTCTTAGATCCTTATAAGCTGCATCTTATAGTAATTGATTTTATGTAATGTACCAGTATATAGTGGAGCTTTTCTCCTCGGGCCTCTGCTGAAAATGGACATGTATCCAGCCAGACTAGCCCGGTCAACAAATGTAAAATAAATAAAATAAATAAATGTTTCTGCTAATGAAGTATGAATAATCTGAAAACAAGCAGACTTCTTACCCAATAAAACGTTTATTTCTTTTTTGTTCACATTGTCCTACAGACCAGTGCACATAGGTAAAAGTTATTTTAGATAAGTGGCCTAAAGGATACTGGTTATTTCCTGAAGTAAGTGAAGGTAAGATATCTTTAGAATTCAATATAACGTTCTTACCATGTACAATACCAAATTGTATAGTTTTAATAGAAGAAAAGAGTGTTGTAATGGCATTTTATTTTGTTGATAAGGATGACCTCCTGTTATTTTTTCCTCAGAACTGAAATCCCTGACATGTCATTTGAAAGCCTGAACCCACAATGACTCACTACCTAAGTTAATGTATAGGCTACTGTAGTTCCATGTTAAATGTATCAGTAGTAGTTTCTTACGTCCTTGTAAAGTATATTAACAAATAGTTTTTGCAGGTCCAATATCTCCCATTTAAAATTAACATTTGATGATGTAGTAGTGAAATCACAATGTAAGTTACAAGCTGCTGTTCTAAACAGTCCCCTAGATTTATGCCTACACGTAATGTTACCATGTCCATATACATGGTTCCCTCTTGGCAGCGCACCATTCATATTAATTATGACGTGTTGCCGACGGGGAACCGTGGAACATGGTTATTGAATCAGTGTAGGGAGTGTGGTGTTGTGTCTGCAGATGAGTAATACATTCCCTGCATTGTCCAGTTGTATTATAGCAAAGCAATTAAATTTTTAAAATTTTTTTTAAAAAAGCATGTTTGCGTGGCATGGCATGGAGTGCAGCAGTGCTAAGTGGTGCAGACACACCTGCCAGACATCTAAAAATAGAAAGTGAATATATTTAATTATTTCTGTAAAGTTCGAGTTTATGCATAGCTGAGTGGGTTTGCGTGATGTGCCAAAATGCTCAGCACTGCTTAAAGGTAGCTCAGACATATATGTAAAGATATAGTAAAATTCCCCATATCCACGTAGCTAAATGGTTAGAGTTACGGCCTCATGTGCAGTAGGTGCAGGGTTTGAATGCACAGAAGAGCAAGCCAGCATTTTTGTTCAAATAAAAATTATGCAAATTATTTTTAAATACTGGCCTGCTGCACTCAGCTCAGCTCTGCTAAGACCTGCTAAGACATGCTAAGCACTGCATAAACAAAACAATGGCTGATAATGTTTATGCACTCCTTGGCTGGTTAGTGCACCACTAAACACTGCCAAGCATTCACTGTATTTCAGTTTTTGCACTGCTTAGCTCAGCCGCACTGGTTTGCATGGTGCTAAGTGACACGCTGCATTTTTAAATATTGCCCAATGGCATGTAAGGGCAGGAAAACAGGCTACATTAAGCCTGATAGGTGGTAATACAAAATAATGCATTGGAGTTCTGTCTCTGAAGGATAAAATGGCAGGTGTTAGAGAGGGTTTGCACTTTCAGGTGCAGCACTGGGGCATTCAGTAGTCCAAGGTTATGATCAGACTCCTTGTCAAAAACCATGAGGGATAGTTGATGCAGGAAGGTTACCAGGACTCAGAGTGCAAGGTGGAGGTCTGGGACCAGCTGGCAATGGACCTCACCAGTGCAGCTGGTATCCCCCGCACAGGTGAGCAGAGCTATCACCACCATGATGACCTGAAAAGATGGAAGGGGGCTCTCTTGGACACCTGGGTCCAAGAAGTCTGGACAGGGAATGTCCCACATGTATGGAAGTACTGTTACCTGTATTTCATCAATATCAAATCTTGAATTACTGCTAAACTGGTATGCATAATGGTGTGTTTCTCTCCCAACAGCTGCAGAGGAGATGGCTCACAACATTGAGACATATGCCCGGTGCTTAGCCAGGTTGTGCTGCATGTGGTGAATACAGATATATTTTGCTATCTATAGTCAAATAAACCAGAAAGAGTAAAGCATTAATTGTAAATAGGTATATACAGTAAAGATTGTATTGGAAGGAATGTGGATTTGCACCTGTACTGTAGGAAGTGCATACTGCCAACTGTAGTACCATAAGCAGGGAAGACTAAAGCATTAACTGTAATAAAGTATATGCAATAAAGTTCGTAGTGCAATTACTGTGGAATTACAGCTGAATTGTCACATCTGCATAAGACAACTGTTGTGCAATAAAAACATGAAATGATACCAGCAACTGACTGAAGGTATCTCTAGTATAGTCTGCTGAGCAATGACTGTGGAAGAAAGGCTGTTTTGCAAGAAATCAATTATTACAACTGTTCTGCAATAGAAACACAAAATAATATCAGTACCTGCATGAAGGCATATCTAAAAAAGACTGCTGTGCAATAAGTGTAGATTCAGAGCTGTTTTGTAAAAAAATAATTATGACAACTGGTCTGCAATGCCACATGGACCAATAGCAATAACAGCAAGGTAAATCGTGTACATCATGATTGTCTTGTTTTCACCATTACATGTCAGCTACAAGCGTTCAGGATGTGAAGTACGGTGCTGCATTCAGGTATAACAGTGTGCTAGTTGTAGACTGCAAATAATAACCCAGATATTGTTTGTTGATTTCACAGATATTTCAACACAGTAACAATGTATTGTGTACACCTGCATTCTTTGTAGTAATGTATAGTTTACCTAATATCTCTGTCATGGTTGAATGTCATGCATGTGTGTTCAACCGTCACTGAAGTGAAGTATAAAACTGCACCACTATTACCAGGTCATATTTTGGTGCCAGGTGAGCTCTAGGCAAATATCAGTCAGTCAGTAATTAGCAGTGACTCAGTAGCTCAGTTTGCTAAATGCTGTGTATAAGTGCATTTTTGCCAAACACAGACCAGGGTTCGAATGCAGTACTATGTACATCTAAATATTACAGTATCAGTCATGTAATGCTTACAGATATTCTCTCCAGAGAAACTATAGGTAAATGGGTGCGGTATCCCATATTATGAGTACATTACTGTGTGTTTAGATGTCATAGACTGTTACAATCATTACCAGGAATGTGAAAATACAGCATAAAATAAAGAAAATATGTATAATAATAATAAAAGAAAAGAAATAAAATGTGTAATGTTTGGTATGGCTGCATGCCTGGAGTGTCTGTTAAAGGTTGCTGCAGTCAATTAATACATTTGATGCAGATGTCCTCTGCAATCACTGCTATTGGATTCTATCCCCATGCTTGACAAGCAAGGCATGGTAGCTGTTTGCTCTCTGTACTGTAATAAACATACATATATACAGACATACATGTCTCTCAAGTGTCACACTGTCACGGAGTGCAATTACTGTTGAGTAATCCCTCTGTCACAGACGTATCATTGATATGGTTATGTAAATAGCAAAGTAACACTACATCAGGCCACAGTACACCTTGGTAGTTATATAGGTACACCTGATGTGCAAGTGTGCTGTGTAGCTGTGTACCTGCAGTTATTACTGCTTAGCCATACTGTCCCATGTAGACAGATTGAGAGGTAAGTGAGTGCTACAGCAGCTATAGGGCCCTTTTATAAATAAATAAAGGACAGACCTGTAGAATAAATAAAAGTACTGTTGTCAACTATATAGCCAAGAATGTTATTAATAGACTATATTTTTCTCTTTCCCCACCCCTTATCTTCAAATATTTATTATTGTTATTCATTGATTATGGTTTACTATTAACATATGTTGTTCCATAAACTTAATTTTGGGGCATGTGTTTTATTATTGTTATGTATTACAATGGTTGCATATTAACCTATTTTACCAAACAGCACTCAGTCTAGAAAAAAGAAACAAACCACGAAAAAACACTAAAGGCAACATAGAACAGACTCACAAATGAGCATAAAAGAGTTTAATCCACACTTTCGTCAATTAGACTTCTTCAGAAATGAAAACCTTTAAAAACCTTCTATGTATATATACATACACTTCACAGTTATCTATATGTTCAATAATAGAAAAGGAAATTTTCTTAAGCAAATTATAACAGACAGAGTGTCTGTATAGGGCACTGCTTTCATCCTTACTCTTAATAGCATAACAGTGTTCCTTTATCCACTTACTTAGTTGTCTAGTGATCATGCCAATATAAAAAGCTGAACAACCGGAGCATAGGGCAATATATATCACATTGGTAGTGTTGTGAGTTGCAACAAGTTTTACAGAATGTTCCTAATTTTGTATATAAAAAGGTTAATATTATTAAGAGTTTACTGGAGAGGGATGTAAATAGAATGTCTCTTCCTTCTTTGGATAAATCTAAGGGCATGTAGAAATGCTTTAGTTGCAGTGTTTGTAGACACATTCATGAGGGACCTTATGTCAGTTGGTCACATTTGAGTCGTACTATTTCTTTACCAGGTAGATTTAATTGTAAAACCACCAATGTGATATATATTGCCAGATGCTCTGGTTGTTCAGCTTTTTGTATTGCCATGACCACTAGACAACTAAGTAAGTGGACAAAGTAACACTGTTATGCTATTAAGAGTAAGGATGAAAATAGTGCCATATACAGACACTGTGTTGTAATTTGTTTAAGAAAGTTTCCTTTTCTATTATTGAGCTTATAGATAAGGATTTCAGAGGTAGCAACACAAACAAATTGGTAGAAAGGAGAGAGACCTTGTGGCAATTAAGGTTAGCAGCAGCTAGCCCTCCTGGATTAAATGACACCATCGACATAAAATGCTTTTTATCAGATAGAAAAATAGTCTTATGAAGTAGGTTTGGAGCCCCCTTTGACTGCATTTTTACTCAGTTTTATTACTTTACTTTTTATTGTTTAATTGTTTTATTGAATTGATGTAATTAAAGATCCAGGGGGCGTGTACATGTGAAGAGTGTATGTATATATACATGTAAGTTTTATAAAGGTTTGTCTGATTGACAAAAGCATGGATTAAACTGTTTTACACTCATTTTTGAATCTGTTCTCTGTTGCCTTCAGTGTTTTTTTCATGATATTAACATATCATGTTGAATTACCTATTCTGTTGGCCTTATGTCATAAATGTTACTGACATGCTGTTAATATACTGACTGTTCCGTTATTTATTGTTGTGTTTCCCATAATATGCAATGAAATGTAGTAGGGTTATTTCCAATGCTCTGGGATGCTGTTATTACTAACAATGGTTTTATTCATAACTAATATATATATATTGCTTTACCTCCATAACCACAGCATGTCAGGGTAGGCCAGCTCCTGCTGATCCACATACCCTAACTCAGCCAGCCGTGGCATCGGGTCCTAGCATTTCTGGGACCCAAGCCAGTGATGCCCCCTCTGCTGGCCCTGTACCACCTTTGGGTGGAACTGCCTCAGGGGACAAGGCCCATCTCCCCCCTGGGAATGGTGGCAGAGGGGTGGTAGTCACCCAGGATCAACTACCGACCATGATGCACAGAATTTTTCATAGGAGCTATGAGTGTCACCTGCACCAGATTGAGGGCAGACTGGACAACCTGGTGGGGCTGGCTGGCCCTGGTGCCCTGCCTCCAGCCCAGCCACCTTTGGTGGCAGTGAAGGAGCAGTGTTGACTGCCCATGGGTGGGGATGTCAGTCACACTGCTGCCATCTGGAGGCACATGCACTTCAGATTCGATTACACCCTCCCTATCCAAGGTGTTTACCCCTCATATGTGTCACACACTGCCCCTGCCTATTGTCTTGTCTGTCTTGTCTGTCTGCAATTGGATCCTCTCCTACATAACTTACTTCCCAGCACATACCTATGTCCCTTCCCCAACATTCCACTCTTTCCTTATAACATGTCCCACAAAAAAAAAAAAAAAAATCACCCTATACATAGCTTTCCATTTTGCACGTGTCCACTGGACACAAATAATTAAGTCCAATTGGCTTGTCAATACATTTATGTTGTCCTCACCCCTTCCTCTGTGGTTTGAAAGTCCAAATTCATCCACAAAACTGTCAAAATGCACAGCTGTTGCTGTAAAAGAAATGGAATGCTACGGTTCTTTCCTACACCCTTCCTGCACACCTCTACCTGCCTTTTACTGTGTTTCCCCCCCTGCATGCCCCCATTTCACCACTGTCCTATCACCCTCTTTTATTTTCTTTTTAATTTTTTAGCGTGGGTTTGTGTGGATCTAAACGAATTGCCTCGAAGCAGTGAGTCGCACTGCACCATGTAAATCAGCTTAAATGGGTTTTAATATGTCTTAATGATCTTATGTGCTTCTCATAGAGTTAGGCACATGCACAACATAATCACCACTGCCACAATTCAAACCCAGAACCCTGTCAACTACACCCTACTACACTAACCCACTAAGCCACTCAGATCTTAATTACAACAGGTGTTTCCACCAATACATACTGATTGCCACTAACAGACTGAAATCAATCTACTCTGGAAAATGGTAGTATACCTGGGACTCTGATGCAAAAATATACCAGTAGACAGCCAAATAAATAATAATGGCAGTACATGAGGCCTGAGATAGCAGGTAAATATTCCCTTTTACCTGTAACATCTTTAAACACACCTGCTATTGCATCCATGGCACAGTACATATTTTCAGCTGGGAAACTGCTGCAGAACAACTGCCTTTGACAGCCATGTACATACTGATGGATGCAGACAATGTGTGTCACAGCCTGTATGTATGCCCATATATCTGGCAAATACATGATTATTCAGTATTCAGCATTAACTCAGTAGCTCAGTCTGTTAAATGCCTTGCATATAGAACACTTTACCACACACAATCCTAAGTTCGAATTCAGTGTGTTGCATTTCAATTACATTGTTGTGAAGATGACAAGTAATGACTGTATCATGCATTTTTAATCCCCATAGGTTACTGTAACTGAATTATCTACTACCCAGTTTTGCAAGTCAAAGGCCTGCAGGTAGGGACACACTGCACATATTCATATAGCCTAACTATATGTCACCTACTACTTCACTATTTGCACTTTTGCATAACAGATGTATCTTAAGAATATGCCTCAATTAGACTGTAACAGGTACACTTACCCTGTTTCTGCTGTAATGATAGGGCTGACACAGATGCCACAATTACATATACAGCTTCTGGCCTCCAAAGTATTCACACTCCCCCCCATGTGTCCTAGGTAGCAGCTGCTGCAGCCTGAAGCATACACAGCTGTATGTTAAGGTAGCTGCTACAGACCAACCATACCTACCAACCTGTTATCACAAGGGGTCTGGACACAACCATGCATAAAGGGGGTGGTCAAAGGCCCAGAGATAGGTACAAGTTTCACAATTTGCCCCTAAAAAGATAGTAAGTTGATAGAATAGCAACTACTGCATTAGTATGCATACTCTGTCGGGTATGAAGTGTGACACTCACATGTCTCTCTCACCTTTCTGACCTCAGCCCACAATGTTTGCCAGTGAACTACCTGATGACCACACTTTCATGGAACACTGACAAAACATATGAGGCAAAACTGTGGACATACTTCATATATCTCTACAGTGGACAGTATTTGTACTTACCCTCTATGATGCTGTAGTCTCTACACCTCAGTAATGCCAATCTCAAAAACTAAGAAAGGAGCCAAGGCCTACATGAAAGCCTTACATGTTGCACTGTGGTGCCATGTCATTGGATAATGGTAGTGCAGTTCAGCTGTTTTGGATGTAAGTAGGAATTCTAAGCAACAGAATTGTGCAGAGGCAATTACCTGTTATTGAGGATTACCTACAAAATACACAACAACCACCAGGAAATAAAAATGTAGTAATTATAAAACACAAATTCCTGTAGTGCACTACAGGTATTTGTGTTTTATTATTACCTGCAAAAGGGAAGCAACTGCATATGGGGAACAAGTCTGTATGTGGTTTTACTCTCACAGATAGTGCATGTGCAAAGCATTTGCAGAGGAATCTTCAAAAAAGGAATACATCATGCTAGCAGGTATGTACTACATTTCGCCATAACACAGGATGCAGATGGGAGGATGGAGGTATGGGGAATAGGGATTAAAACAGTAGGCTTGTATTAGATCTATGATATTGACATGTCAGTGATACTCTGCTGTCCAACACCTACAGGCATGCCTCTCAACTGCCCCTGCTTTGAATCACATCTCTGTTCTGTCCCTGTCCATCCCTCCTACAACTGTTGGCTGTTGTAGTAAATATAGTGGATTAAACATAAGACATAGTGGCACTAAGTAAGAGTGTACACTCCTGTAACATCAAACAATGTACTGTAATTCACCTCCTCTCAGTCTGTCAATGTCACATATAAATAGTACTAACATTGTAAAAGTGTCCCTCATGTACTCTGGCTAAGTCCCTGTTTTGAGGACATTCATCCCTGTCTGGTTGAGAGCTATGCCTAACATACTTCTCAACCTTCTACAGTAAGAAATCAGGGCAAATCCATATTTAATGGGGGGACAAAGCCTCAAACTCAGTGACAGAGTATACATACTTGCCATACAAAGTAAAAATGTGAATAGACTAACAGATATTACTGTAGCATAAGTGTTTTCTGAGGGCTCTGACAGGTGTCAGTTAGATTCTGTTTTAATTTTCTGACAGCAGCCATCAATGATTGGACAACTATTTGTCAGACATTCACAAATTTGTGCAAAAAGGACCATATCTATGAGACCAACATGGTGACATTCTGCAAACATCTGCATAGTTGAGATGTATGATGCCTACAGGGAACATATACTACAGCTGGTTTGCATTGCTGTCTGTCATTGTAGCACACTGGTGTTGCCTGACTGTCTCCATATAGTTGTAATAGCACACTGCTACTATTTGTTCAACAGCGGCCGTATGACATATTAGTGTGGATTTGCCCATAGGGGACACACCACAGTATACTGCAGTGAAGAGTGCAGAAACATACAGCAGAATCTGTCACAGCACACAGAGACATTACCCAGTATTGCTACTGTCTTGGTGATAGCCACACATGTAGTGTGTTGCCAAACTATGGGGTATGACGTGTGAGGGAGCAATGGATAGTGCAGACCCTTAAGGGTGGGTAAGGCTGTACATAGTGGACATCCATGTATCTGGTCCTGTAATCTGTAATATGTTCCCCTCTTGTTGTCTTGCAGGAATGATGTACTGATGGAAACATCCTCCATTTTCATCTGCAGAGAATCACGCTATACTGAATGACCTCTGGCTCAACCATCACATCCTGCTTTCAAGGGGTTGCCACAATCATGAACAGCAGGCAGCATTGTGGGCCAACCTTATGAGGGCTGTTAATCATATTGGACAACAAGGACAGGACCTATGAGCAGGTCTGACACCAGGCCACAGATATGACCAATGCTGCATGTCAAAGGGCAGCCGCTGTTGTCAGGGATTTTGCTGCCACCAGTGGAGGGCCTGCAACAGAACAACCACTCTCAGCCACAGAGGAATGCCTGGTGAACCTAGGATCAGCCAACAGCTCCCAGGCATCCATCACACCATACATCCTGGAGGTGGGTGCCACAGCGTCCACATCAGAGGAGTTTCCAGTTAAGCTTACTGTGTTCACCAGTATAATACATTAGCAGTCATTGTGGCAGGCTCTACAGACCAGTACATGGGTGTCAGGTCTATCTGCATTGGAGGGAGCTTGGCTTTTACCTCCAGTTGTGTACACATGCTCAGAATGTCAGCAATATAGCCAGTATCACATTAGCTACTGTACATGTGGATATACAAACCTATTAAATTGTAACACTGCAACATTTAGTATTGCTGACAATATCTCTCCATCACCTTTTCATAGGTCCATCAGGTGTAGCAGAGTCCATGGTCCTGTACCTGGTAAGTGTGATACTGTTGTCATATATACCCTGGAGGAGTGGTCTCAGCCCAGTAACTTGTTTTGGGTCATTTCCTATCTCTTTGAAACTCCCTGCCTTAAAACCCACTTTAGCACGGTTTTGCACTTATAACAGACTCAGCACAGCTCCTTGTGGTTTCCTGCAAAGTTCTACAAGCAGTGGAGAGTGAAAAGAGAGACTTTAAAAAGATTTAAGTATTTTTTTCTACTTTCCTAACTGCGACTACATATTCTCGCCAAAACACAAGTTTTCTGAGTATCTGAGATCTGCAAAGCATTGTTTTTCTGCAGTTTTTGTGTTTGCACTTTTAAAAGTTGTATTTTTGCCTTGTTTAAGTGTTGTAGGCTACACACTCAAGTGCGCTAGTCGATTTAAAGTATTTACTGTGTCCTTGTCCCTAGTTTCAGTTTAGAAAAAAAAAAAAATCCTTGTTTCCTGCCTTTTCTGAACTAGAATAGTCCAGTTTTCAGGTCTTTCTGAATTCTAGGCTGTGTTATAGTTCCTGTTTTGCCCATATCCTTACTTGGATAGGAGGAAGCGTCTCTGTTCACCAGTGAGAGTGGGGAGCTTTGAGCAATCTATCTGTCCCTGGAGAAGTGGTCTCAGCCCAGTTACTTGTAGCTTATTGGCCATTTTGGGCCATTTCCTATCTCTTTGAAACTCCAAGCCTTAAAACCCACTTTAGCACAGTTTTGTGCTTGTAACAGATTCAGCACAGCTCCTTGTGGTGTTCTGCAGAGTTCTACAAGCAGTGGAGAACGAAAAGAGAGACTTTAAAAAGATTTAAGTATTTTTTTCTACCTCCCTAACTGTGACTACATATTCTCGCCGAAAAGCAAGTTTTCTGATTATCTGAGATCTGCAAAGCATTGTTTTTCTGCAGTTTTTTGTGTTTGCACTTTTAAAAGTTGTATTTTTGCCTTGTTTAAGTGTTGTAGGCTACACACTCAAGTTCGCTAGCCGATTTAAAGCATTTACTGTGTCCTTGTGCCTAGTTTCTGTTTAGAAAAAAAAAGAAAAAAATATATCCTTGTTTCCTGCCTTTTCTGAACTAGAATAGTCCAGTTTTCAGGTCTTGCTGAATTCTAGGCTGTGTTATAGTTCCTGTGTTGCCCATATCCTTACTTGGATAGGAGGAACCTTCTCTGTTCACCAGTGAGAGTGGGGAGCTTTCAGCAGCCTATCTGTCCTTGGAGGCGTGATATCAACCCAGTAACTTGTAGCTTATTGGCTGTTTTTGGGCCATTTCCTATCTCTTTGAAATTCCCTGCATTAAAACCCACTTTAGAGCGGTTTTGCACGATTTTGCGCATTGCGTAACATCGCGCAATGTCACGCAGCACCATTTAAGCAGTTTTTAACTATTCCTGGCCCCACAAAGTCTGCTCTTCAATTTTTCCCTTAGAACTAGTCAAACTTGCAAAAATAAGCACTCAACCTTCATTCTACAGCCCAGCACTTGCTCAAATTTCTCAGTAAGCACTAACTAAGTTTAGCACTACTCCCCCTATATTATACAGAAGTACAAGGATCCCTATTCGTCCATTCCAGACAATCAATAAATCAGTTCTTTAAACCATCCAGGCATGTCCAAATCGCAGTTTCAGGTATACTCTCCAGTCCAGTTGGTGAATCTGTGAATCCTGAGGCAATGTTACAATTGCCTTATGTACACAGACAACCCTCTCCTCCTTACAACAAACACAAATATATATGAGAGATGCAACTATACAGCCAAACTGAAGGCCAGCCTCTCTCAACCCAAGACTGGCACAGTAAGTCAGGAGGTGAAGGAAGACACTCGCACCACACAACCAGTCTCACATAGACAAATTGCACCAGCAAACAAGACACATAAACTCACAAAAACATACATGGAAACTCTAAATAAAAATCTGCCAAAACAACAGAGACCTCCAAAGCAGACATCCAAGCAACCACTACCACACAACAACCTTCACACACCACATACTTCACAAAGTCAGTGTGCCACGCAATCGCAGCCCCCAAGGCTAAATAACACACCTAATACACTAGTAATTGGAGACTCTATTGTCAGGCACACTGACGTCCCACTCACCAGACTAAACAAGGAGGAGGTCACTGTAAGCTGCCTGTTGGGTGCCAAGATCCGGCATACAACACAAGCACTCAGGTCACTCCACAGCAAGTACAAATATGACTCTGTCATTGTCCATGTTGATGTGAATGACCTGAGACGTACCTCCCTGGACTACATGAAAAGAGACATAGAGGAGCTCTCTGATCAGGTAGCCTAGGCCGGTATGACCCTGACCCTGAGTAGCATTTTACCCTCACCAAGAATGATGCCACAGTATAAAGACAAAATGATTCTAAGGGGATCCAGTGTCTGTCAGCCTGGGATGACATGCTAGACAAGCCACGTTGCTTCGCCAGGGATGGCTTGCAGCTGTCTTCCTTAGGCTTTTGAGTACTGGCAAAGGGTCTTGCCACCCCCATAGTGCCTTTTTTAGGCAAGGCTCAAAAGACAAACCCACCTCCATAGACAATACCAGAAACAAAAAACTAAGGGTAATGCTACTCAATGCCAGAAGTCTAAACCTCAAGATGCACACACTCAAGGCACTCCTCAGTGTGGAGAAAATCGATATCTGTGCAGTAACAGAAACCTGGTTCAAGGCTCCAGAGAGCACCCCAGAATTACCAGGATTCAACTCATACCATTCTTTTCAGCCCCAGAACTCGGACCAAAATACTAAAGGCAGGGGAGTATCCATCTTCATCAAGGATACCCACATGTCCAGGTTAGTGGCACTGCATGAGGCAGCGGAGACCATCCATGTGCAACTAACGGTATGTAAAAGTGCTTTTCAGTTTTTAGCCTGCTACAGATCACCCACCCTGACTCAGGACCCCCACTCGGCATTCCTGAGAACATTGGAAAATATGAAGGTCTCACCAAACACCATGATATTGGGGGACTTCAACTACCCAAACATTGACTGGGAAAACTACTCAAGCCCCAACTCTTTTGCCCAACGGTTTCTTGAGTTTATAAACTCAAATGCCTTGGAACAACTGGTCACCACTCCCACAAGAAGGGACAACATGTTGGACTTGGTCATCACCAACATGGGGGCTAAATGTTCCATACCAGAGGTAAACCCCTCGTTGGTAAGATCAGACCATAAACTAATCACAATGGACATCCACATCCCAACCCCACCCCCAGCCAAGGAAACCATTGTGAAAAATTTCTCAAAAGCAAATTTCACACTTCTCAAGACCAATGTGGAAAGTTTCAAAGCCCCCAGGCATATGGAAAATGCTACCCAAACCACAGAATCCTTTACAATTGCACTCTATGAGCACCTACAGGAATGCATGAATCGTGCCATCCCAAGTAAAACCAAGACTCACTCCTCTAAAAACAGGAGACCAGTCTGGTGGACCCTGGCCATAAATAAGCTATACAACAGAAGGAGGAAACTATTACATGAAAAGGCAAAATCCCAAAAAGGGAAGGCATCCCTGATCAGTACTGGTAAGAAACTTCGATCCCTCATGAAATCATCAAAGGCTAACTTTGAAAGAAAAATCACCAAAGACTCTAAAGATAATCACAAGGCATTCTTTAGCTATGTCAAGAATCTGGGTGGCAACTTTCAGATATTCTCTGAGCTGGTGCAAAATGGCACAAAATACACTGAACCCACTGACATTGCCAACATCCTGGTGGACAGGTTCAGTGCAAACTTTACCCCCCTTCACCCCCAAAAGAGCCAATGTCTATCCCAGAAGAATGCAATCCCCCAGACATCACAAGACACACAGGTGAAAGCAGCCCTCTCCAAGGTAAAAAACACAGCATCAATGGGACCGGATGGTATCCCAGGCTGTGTCTTACATGAGCTCCAAAATGAACTAAACCCTAATATAAATTCACTGTTCCAACTCAGCCTTACCACAGGTTATGTACCCAAAGAATGGCGTACAGCAACAGTGATCCTGCTTCATAAAGGTTGCGCCACAACGGATCCTGGGAACTATCGCCCTATAAGCCTGACTAGCCTGGTCTGCAAGGCTATGGAGTGCATCATCATGGATCTCATAAACAAAGACATTGGGAACCTCCAAACACTGGACCCTACCCAATTTGGCTTTGTTAAAGGCAGATCTTGCCTCTTAAACCTAGTTGACTTTTTCAAGACAGTTACCAAAGCCATAGATGAGGAAAAGGTAGTCCACACAGCCTACCTGGACCTTACAAAGGCCTTTGACACAATACCCCACTTTGGCATCACAAATAAGCTTACTAGCTTAAATATTAACCCACATGTCACAAGATGGGTTGCAAACTGGCTCAGGGATAGAACTCACATGGTCAGAGTCGCAGGTGCCATGTCCGACTCTAAACCGGTTACAAGTGGTATCCCACAGGGCTCAGTCCTGGGACCCCCCTTGCTTGGTATTTAGTGAGGTACAGGCAACCACGGGAGGACTGTGGCTTACCAAGTTCGCAGATGATTGCAAACTGGGAATCATAATAGACTCTCCAGCTGACACAAGCATCCTCCAGAAGGGCCTTATGGAGACAGATACCTGGTGTCAGAACCATGGCCTCAAGCTAAATGCCAAAAAGTGCATAGTCATCCCCTTTGGGAAAACCAAAGTGCCCACAAACTACCACATAGGAGGTAATCCACTAAGTACAGAAGAAGTAATTAGAGATCTGGGGACCCAAGTAGATAGTAGCCTCTCCTTTGACAATCACATTGCCAAAGTGGTTAGGAAAACCTTCTATATAGCTCACCTAATCACAAAAGGGTTCACATCTAGATCAAGAGAGGTCATTGTGCCCCTCTACTCATCGCTCATCAGGCCCATAATTGAGTACAATGCCCCATTTGGGATGTACCTTACCCGACACCTGCAACAACTGGAGAGACCTCAAAAATACCTCACCAAGAGGATCGTGCACCTCAAACAGATGCCCAATGCAGCTCAACTAAAGAAGCTCCAACTCTACTCAGTTGTTTACTGCCTACTCATAGGGGACCTCTGCCTGACATTTAAGGCCATGTCTAATCCGGAACTGTTGGACATGCTCCACCTCAAGAAAATCAATTCCATTAGAACTTCACACTCCAGGGATTTAAACCTTAGTACAACAATAAACAGAACATGCTGGAGGGATAGATTCATATCCCAAAGGCTTCCCTTGCTCTGGAATAGAATCCCAGTCCATGTTAGACAGAGCTCCTCACTGACCCTCTTCAAGAGAAATCTTGATGAGTGGATGGGTAATCATAAATTTACTCCTGAGATCACTTCCTTGGCCCTGTTGGACAGAGGCTCAAGAATCTAGTCTAAAAGGGAGGCGAAAGCCAACATTCTGGTTAGGCTTATAAATGCCCTAGGGCAGATAGCCTAGTACCTACCCATGAACCTATGAACCTATAAAAGTTAAGGGCTGCCATTTTGCTTTATGCACAACTGTTGTGCTTAGCCAGAGTAGAATAGTTGCATGTTCTATTTTAGAGCAGTTAACTACAGTGCATAGCCTAAGGAATGACAGGTGTGTATTTGTACAAACATTAATAAATTTGCACTTATAGTCATGAACGACTACGCAGCTTGCTATACATGAGGTAATTACTCCAAGATGCCCATCCAAACACAATAGGGAGATGGTACATCCTGTGGCAGTGATACTACAACTGGCATATCATTCTCAAGATAGATGTACTGGGTTTTATGTGTAGTTCTATCAAATACACTATCATATTGCATACCTTACAGGTGTATTGTACTGGTAACATTACTCAGATGAAGGTGACGTGCATGTTATACAGGGCCTGGGTTGTCTGTGAATGTTGTTGTGAGTTTGTGTGTTGTATATAGGATCAGAGATGAGAAGATATGGAACATGTAATGCGGTTGTGGATCCTCATCTGTATGAGTCTGTGTGGATGACCATGCATAATAGTACAGCAGGTGGTGATGTACTGGTTTTGTCTTGCTTCTCACGGGTGAAAAGGGGCTTGGAGTTTGTCCCCCACACAACATGATGTCAGTGTCTTATCAGACTCTGATGATGTTGGTGGCCATAGTGAAGCACAGGTGGGGTTGTCAGTGGCTGAATCTGTCCCAGAGGTTGACATCCCTCTTCTGCACCCATTGTCCCTGCACACAGTCAGTATGCCCACATATACCCAGTCACCAGGGGTCACAGAAATTGGACAGTCAGAGGGTAGCTACATAGTACAGGACAGTGTGAGAACTATGGCATCAGTGAGTGTAGACACTGGTCATAGCCAGAGACCTGGTGAGGTCCCACATAGGCAGACTGACAGGTGTGCTCGAAGGAGGACTGCTGCCCATCCACCTCCTGTTGCAGGTGTTACATCACAGGTCACTTGCTGCATGGTGTGGGCTGTCACGGAGGCACAGGCATGATCTGAAAGCAACACCAGGCTGATGCTTAGGATTATGGATGCAGCACAGTCTGACATCTGTGACTGCCTCCACCGCATTAGTGATGCCTTGGAATGTTTCACTGATGTAGCGAACAGACGGTGGGTTGAGACAGTGTCTCTCTTTGAGCACATGTTGTCTGTGCGGGAACATGTGGTTGGAGATGGGCATCAGACATGTGGATGTAAGCCAGCAACACCATCTGCTGGGAGTCCATGTGGCCATGCAAACTCATGCTCCTGTTGTGGCAGTACCTCCAGAGCTACATAGGGAAGCATGCTGTCCATACCACGATGTGGCAGGCCCTGGGAATGTGGTACTGGGTGGTCCCGTGGGGGACACAGGCCCAGCAGATAGCAATCACCATCAGGTGCTAGCACCACATCTGACCTTGGCCATGGTGCTGCCCATGCTACTCCTGGTGAAACCAGTTTCTGGGTTCATGGCAGGAGATGGTGAACTGTCCACCCTACCATTTACAGTCCACAGCTGTCCACCATACACACATGTAGGGCTAGCACTAGGCTTGACTGTGTACATGCACACACTCCAACACAACTGTCACATGCAGGTCACCTACAGACACACATGGCACCTCTCCATGGCCCATATATCCAGCACCCCTTCCTGACTCACTCATGCTGTCAACTGTTTGGCACAGCCTAAGCCTCTGGCAGCCCCACACCACACCCTGTGTATGTGATGATACCTGTGCCACATCCCTGCCATCCATGCCATTTTTGTGGTAACCTGCATATATATGTCTGATGCACAGGGTGACTATATGCTTTTACATGTGTTTGTGTAGTGCAGTAGTGTTATGCCATGGCAATTGTTGTGGGCCCCAACAGGTAGTGTATTCTGGCATGTGTCAGGACTACACATCAAATGTTGTGTATCTCTGTTGCCTAATGGTACACTGGTGGTAGTGATGGGTGTGTCACAGACCTGTGTATGTTTTTGTCCCAGGAGTCTGAGCGGTTCAACTATGGACACATGGTGACAATACAGTGACACAGGATGGCAAGGCAGTACAGCAGATATATGACATCAGCAAGGTATGGCAGTAGACATGCATGGCTTCCTAGCTGCATATGTGTAGAACAGTGTGTCAGGGACAATGGGGACAGTCAGCTTCATCATGCTTTCATACCCTGTGACATGCTCGAATAACCTTGATACATGTCACCTGGGTATTCTGCACATACAACTGTAGATGATGGGAGATATCAATTATACTTATGTAGGGGAGGGCTGTAGTAAAAAGTGTGTTTGGTAGTTTGGTATCATTATATGTGGAGGGGGTGTTATTTTCATGTGATTTGTACTGTTAGATGTTATGAAATTCGATGTTATGGGTTTTAGATGTTTTGGGTTTTAGATGTTCTGGTCTCAGTGTTATGAAATTAGATATTATGGGTTTTGGATGTTTTGAAGGGGACCCATGTGCAGATAACACCAGCATTCAGGGGTATGTGGATACATACGTACATCCCCGCACATATCTATATAAATGTGTGTAAGAGGGTTGTCTCCTTAAATGTAGTTGTGTGTGTAAGTAATGTAAATGTGTTATGTAGAAGTATGTGGGGAGTCTATGTACCATTGTACTTTTTATAGCTATAGATATATATATATATATATATATATATATATATATATATATATATATATATATGACACATACTGATAGAAACACGAATCAAGCATAAGGGGGATAGGGAGAGACAGATATGTATATGTAGTTGTATGCATGTACAGACATGTTTCTACATAGCAGGTCTTTGGGCAGTAGAGGCAACAGACTTGGGTTTCAGTTAGCTAAGTATAGGAGCATGACCAGTGTGATTGTCAATACTTATAAGGTGACTCCAGGCCAGAGCAACCTGCACTCCAGTCTGGGAATACTGGGTGATGCAGGCCATTGGCTACTGCATCTGTTACCACAGTGCTGCCATTTCCTGATATTGTCCAAGGTATTCCACAGCTGTTTGCTGACCTTAATATGTGACTCAAATTTCAGAACTGTACAGACCTTCACAGACTGTCCAGACTTTTGCCTCATATTTTTGGCCTGTTTCACATAACATTGTGGTTTTCTGGCAAATTAGTGACAAATCAGTGAAGACTGAAGTAAATAAATAATGACAGACAACAACCAATGAAAGAGCCAAAGAAAACAAATCCAAAACCACAGTCTGGAAGGAGAATCGAATGAAAACGCTAAAATTAGCGTTTTCATTCGATTCTCCTTCCAGACTGTGGTTTTAAATAATGACAGACATTTGAGTTTCAGACACCATCCACATCAGAAGAGTCATGCTAATGCAGGACTTGTTATTCTATCAACATTATACATTTGTAGGAGCAAATATTTAAAACTTGTCCCAATTTGTGGGCCTTGGTTCCAATTTTATTCACTTTATTTGGCCAGATTTCCTGCTCTAAGAGGTTGAACAGTATGATGTGAGTGGTGTATATGGTGAAACACCACACACAGGGTTACAGTCTGCATACCTCTTCCTATACATGTTTTTGTAGAATGCCCAGCATTTTGCCCCATATGTCTGCTGTGTTCCTCATACATTTGTGGTTTCCTGGTGCTCTACTGTAAACAGTGGTCACTGACTTGTTGTACCGACTGACACATTTAAGTGATGGCCTTTACATCCTACAGCTAATCTAACTTGTTGCAGCCTGCTGTTATACTAGCCACCTGCTAAGCTATAGGTGCCGGAAGCTGTTTAAGACTGGGCGGGGGGCAAAAGGTGAGAGGGGCACTTAGGGATCTAAAAAGGGCACTTTTTTATAACTATTTATTACCACAACATAGGTTCACTTGGAGGACATTTTAAGTTTAGCCAATTCCCTTTTGCTGCTTGAATTAGCATTTTCTGATTGGTCTTACCTATCCTATGTCTGATAATTGTATATTAGCCCTAGTGAGAATAACTGTGATCATACCATAGATAATTTGTAATGGATGCAGCATTTAGGAACTGCCTCTATCCATTAGTGGCATGAGGGGTATTCCTGGAGTGTATTTTCTATTTCCCATCCTTAGATCCAAGTTGCATTTGAATATGGAAGGATGAGCTTTGTTTTATCTGCATGGATAGTCTTTTCTGAAACGGTGGTAGCTTCTGTGATATATATCCATCTCTCCACAACATTCAGTTTAGATAACTGGACTGAGTATTTCTGATACCAGTTGACTTCTCATGTTCAGTAGGTCCATCTGTATTAGGTCAGAGGATGCCTTGTATGCCAGACACGTCACCTCTAAGCCCTCTGTAGGATACTAAGTATAGTAAAAAATCTTTGAGGTGGTCCATGCAAGACCTATTGTTTAGGACTTGTATCCTTTTAGTAAGGTATCTCTGAATGTATTCCAATTGTTGCATGGGGGTGGACAGATACATGCCAAAGTGGGCATTATACAAAATTATTGGCCTAATGAGAGCTTTGCAAAGGGGGACAACAACATCTCTAGATCTAGTCACAATCAATTTGTTTATAAGCTGTGCAATATAGAAAGGCTTTCTTATAACTCTGGGCATATGCTGGTCAAAAGTTAGGTCACTGTACACACAAGTTCCCAAATGTCAAATAATTGGGTCAGTTCTCAGAGGGCATTGTCATGATTTTTACACCAGTTATTATTTGGGACAAACCTTCCAGCATGATGGTTATGTCATTTGGGGATTCAATAACTGCTCCTAGCTTGCAGTAATCTCAAACTTAGTCAGCCAAAGCAGTTTGGTATTTCCTTTTACTTTTGACATGTATGTGCCAAACAGAAAATGTCTCAGCACCGAACCCTGGGGGACTTCATTGCTGATTGGTCTCTTCCCCTATTTTGATATCCTGCATCCTGTGAGCAAGTTGGCAATCCAGCTAGTGATTCAAGTGTTTGCTCCTACATTATTCATCTTTTGTACTACACCTCAGTAGGGGATTGTGTCAAAAGGCTTGGCCAGGTCAAGGTAATGTGGTGTGAACTGTTTTACCTTCATTCATTGCTTTGCCCATGATTTGGAGCCTTTCACACTTTCCTCTGGGCTGTTTTCAAACACATTTTTAGGGCCATGCATACATGTATGCATTCTTTGAGTCACCTTACTGATTGTATTAAATTATATTCCTTGTATAATACAGCACCAGTTGTTAGAATGTGTTTTAAATTTGTAGTTTTGAACAGTCTTCTAGTAAGCAATAAAACAAAATGTATGAACCAATAATGACAAAACTATCCATTTCAGAAAATTTCAACCATAAAAGGCCATTCAAACTTCTATCATTACAATCCACCAATATCAGTAAATATGCAAAATCTCTGCAGAAGTAAGTCATCTAAATAATTCCACATTAAAGGGATCTGTAACTAATGAAGAGGTTGCTGCTAGCAAACAACTTTATATTTTATTGTTTCATCTACAAATAAAGTGGCTGTTGCCCTTGAAAAATAATGTGCCTATGTTACATTAAAAAATGATATGCTAGTAATATTGCAATAGGGAATGGATGACAAACTGATAACAAGTTCATAGTTACTAGATAATTCCTCTAAAGGTGGACATTCACAGGACTGCAGCATCCACTCCCTTTAAAGTACAACACAGTACAGTATCAGTGATCCATCTGCATACCGTGGGAGTAGAATCTACAGCCTTTTGCATCAAAAGTAAGGTTACTACCTGTTGTGCTACTAACAATGCAAACAGACTTGGAATACACAGCACTAAACTTCCCTTCCCCTGAAGCTCTCAGCTCCTTGTAAAATTTCTTATTTATGTATTTAACAGGAAATTCCAACTTGGAACAAAGACAATTTTCAGTAGATGCCTAGGGAGAAATGCCCCAGATGCATGTCTATGTAACATGGGAGGGCACTGGAGCATGCAGAAGATACCCACACAAATACAGGGAGGACATACAGACTCCACACAGAAGGCACCCCAGGCAAAAATCAAACCAGAGAATCTTTTGCTGGTAGGTGACAACACTACCACTGCACCATGCACTTGACACAACTAAATCTCTCAATTTCACAGCAGACGAAATCTGGAAAAATCCAAAATCTATGGGGGGGGCAAAGGCCCAAAACCAGGGACACATTTTAAATATTGCTTGTATAATCTTAGAAAGTTGCTAAAATAGTGTTTTGTGTTACCATGTGTTTCCAAAAAAGATAGAAAGACTGAATGTTTTGTGAATGTTTTATGTTACCATGTGTTTCCAAAAAAGATAGGAAGACTGAAACTTAAAGGGCTATCATTTAGTGAATTCCATTCTCCCTGATTTTCAGAAAATCGCAAATTTTAAGAGGAACAGACCAAAAGTATGAGCCAAATATTTTGTGACAATCTAGACAGTTGAGACCTATGGGTGTGGGTAGAGAATGCAGGCTCCTAACCACCAGTTAAATGTAACTGGGGAATTTTACACACACACACACACACACACACACACACACACACACACACACACACACACACACACACACACACGCATTACATAAACGGGCAGTCTACTGCATTACATAGATGGAGCACACCAGCTACTGAATAAATAAATGGAGCACGCAGCCTTGGGGAAACACATAAATAAACCTCTCCTTACCGTGGATGATCTGCCAGCAGGCTTGATGTGATCAGGTAATTGTTTCCATGCACTTTTGTGTTTAAATAGTGTGCAATGCATGCATGCGTCCTTACAGGTCACCATTTTGCAGCTGTAAAAGTGGGTGGGTGCTCCTTCCCTCTCACTCTATGGTTCCGGCGCCTATGCTGTTAGGTTACTCAGAGTGTATATAATGTCTGTCTGTAGGTATGGTCCTTTGTGCCTCTGTTCACTCTGGCTTAGTCCAGCTTTTGTGCAGTAACAGATTTAGGGGTTATGACAGTCTGTGGGACTACCACCATATAAGTACCTCACATGCAAAAGATGTTGTATGCTGCCAGATTCAAACCAGCAGCACCATCACACATGCTACTGTCCCTGGCCTAGTGAGCCACAACAGTGACCAGACATAGAGGTTTCCTTCCTCACACTATCAACAAGATAGAAGAATTGTCTGGTCTGCTTGTATATCATTGCAGACTTACTGTTACAGCAGTTGTATTGGAACACTGATGTGTTTGGGGTGGGGGATGACCAGCCTATGCTCTGCTGTCATAAACATTCATGTGACTGTCCTGTGACCCCACTGTTTGGCATCTTCCTGGAATACTGTTGTGGCTATTATGGGGCACATACTAGTGAACAGAGTATCTGTTGTCCTAAGTGGCTATTAGATCTGTACAAGTAACCCAGTAGCTCACTATATACCTCTGCAAGTAGCCCAGTAGCACACTATATATAGCCCACTATATTCCCTTGCATACATGCGGCAGGTCCATACATATGCTACCATATTGTAGCGCCCCTTACAAGTGGTGTACAGGAGGAGTGACTTACCTTGTGAATGCAGCAGTTGACAGACCTGTAGTTCAGGGCTGACTCTGTCTGATGCACGTAGTCCACAGCCAATACATGCTGAGGTACAGGTTGTGTGGGCTGGCTGGCATCATTTTTACTAATATGTATGTGAGCTGGAGTAAGGTGTCAGTTCCTAGGGCACTGGGATGTCAGTGTATGTGCTATGCATTGTCTCTTGGCCAAGGCCAGGGCATATAGGGCATGCCAATGTCTGCCTACAGGGACAGCCTCAGGTGGTTCCTCCTCCAAGTCCCCCTGTGGGTGCAGCTGTGGTGACCTAGGCACTGGTGGGGGGCTGTGTATCCCTTCACTTTGCTGATCCTGATGAGGCTGCTTCCACAGGATCATATTGTGTAGCATGGCACATACACTGAACTTCTGTGCATATGTGACTGGAGAGTACTGCAAGGCTCCACCAGATATATTTGAGGCACTGGAACCATGACTTCAACAGCCCAAACACATGCTCTATGATGTCCCAGGTTTGTGCATGTGCCTCGTTATGGTGCTCTTTGGTGTGTGTGTGCATTTCTGATTGGTGTCATCATCCATGGTTCCGGTACTTAGCCAGCATCCCCAAAAAAATGGCCATGTGGGATGCCCCCCCCAGCAAACATCTGGTGCATGCCAGATATGGGAGTCATGATAACTGCCAGGGATGCCAGCACACACATTCATTATAATGCCCTGAGCATTGCACATGACCTAGTATTGATGGAGTGGTACCCCTTGTGGTTGACGTAAATTCTAACCTCTTCACTGGGTTGTGCCTTGATGTGTACATAATTGCAGTCTATGGCACCCAGTACCTCAGGGTAGTGTGCTACACAGTAGAAGAGTCTCATACTGCTGGCCCTCTCCTCAGGGGTTTGGGGAAAAGAAATGTGTTCACTGGCATCTGGCAGCATGGCATCCAGGAACTAGTGGACTACCCTGGAAGCAGATGTCTGTGAGACACCCATCATGTCCCCAGTTGGTCTTTGGAAAGTACCTGTAGCTTGTATTCTAAGAGCTACACATACCTTTGTTTCCACTGGGATGTATTCCACTCTGTTGGCTCTGGGTCTGAGTTGAGGGCGGCAGAGCTCAGTGAGTTCCTGTAGTATATCCCTGTCCACCCTGTAGCGCTCTACATTCTTCAGCTCATGTAGCTCCTGGTAGGTTACCCTGGATCTGAAAACTCTTCTCCTTCTCAGTGCAGGCTTATGGTCAGCAGCAGCTGCATTGACCTCAGCATCTAGCACATATATATGCAGCAGGTCTGCAGCAGCCCCTAGCATTCTTTCAGTTAAAATTCCAAAATCTGTACTCCAATGGTGCAGAATATGGGGAAAAAATCAGACTATAGGCTGTATGTATATTTTATAGTGTTCTGCTGTAGGTGTAGACTATGTGATTGGCTAGCTATAATGCATTCCACCTGCCAAGTACATAATTAAGGGGTATACTTATCCTAGTTTAAATGAAACAGGGCTCATCAGTAATTCATATATCATTGGCTTTGTCAGCCATTTTTTGACAGCCTTACTTGCACTGTGACATGCCACACAAACCTGTACTGCATAGATAAACAAGTGAGCAGACACACCCCCATGGAAGGTCATGCTCAGCATGGCTGCACGCTTCACAAACATGCTCAAACCCACTCAAACCCACTGAAATATGCTCCCATAAGGTAATCAAAGCTTAGCAGTCACTGGACACAGTCCCCTGCTGAGCAGAGTGATGTGCAGCACAAACAGGTGTCACTGAGCTCCAATGAGATTAAACGTTTGTGCACACCCCCTTTTTGATGTCAGCTACCTCTTCTGTGGACACCAACATAGTTCTGTCCCAACATGGATGGGATCTGTGGAGACAGATACCCATTTGTGCTATTCAGTAACCCAGCTCATTTGCATACAGATCCTTGTGCAGTACCTGGAAACTACATGGTTTCACGCCCTGCTTCATTAGCAACCACAGCAGTCCTACATTGTACATACTCCACACATGGTCCTATAATGCTTTACTGTTACATACTCAAAAATTCTGTTTTTTGCAATATTTGTTTTTCCATAGTGGCATGTTTGCACACTGCAGTGTGCTGCGCAACATACCCCAGGTATCAAAAAAATATTCTACATTATTTTCCATACTGTTTTGGCCACACAGTAGTTACTTTTGTACATATCTGTGCTCTCTATACTATTTATGCCACTGTAACTACACTTTTACAGCCTCTGGTGTCACATTATGGACACCAACATGGGGTCTGCACAACTGCCAGTCAGCTTCCTGGATCACTCTATCTGCCTCATTTGCATGCATTTCACCTGTTTATGAGGTGAGTTGCATGTCATGGACACTTTCGTATTTGCAGGCCTGTGCATACCCTCAGCTCCATTTACTGGATTGCACATCTGCTTGCTTCCATGTAAGCACCATGCCGCTATTCCTACATGGCAAATAAGTCCATGTAGCCTTTATTAAATTCCCCCAGTAAGTTTTTAATTTATTAATAATGCTTTGCAGTTGAAGTTAAATCATTGCACAGTACTATCATTGCATCATTTTGTGAATGTGGCTATAGTGCTAACCTGAGTAAACAGTGAAACTAAAAAAATCAACAAGCACACTACAATCTTCATTTTTTGCAACATCACTTGCTATTTTAACATGATAAATCTAATAGGAGTTTAGCTGCAAAATAAAGATGCTTTCAAAAGTGACTAATACATAACAGTTTTTTCTAACAGATATTAGGCTGTTCTTTAAATCAAATTTTTAAGTATAGATGATATTTTATCAGGAATAACTCATTAATTAACAATATAATCAGTGCAACTTTTGTGCTGCATTTTCTCTCAAGCTAATTCATAACCATAGCTTTTACTGTCATGATGTTGTGAAGTTCTAAAATTTTGAATTATAATTTATGGAAAACTAGCATTGCCACCTATTCATTTTTTCCAGACTATTCAGAAATAAAATTAATTGTGCAGTAGTCCAGAAAACACTATACAAACTCTGGCATTCTGTTTCAAAAGAAGAAACAGACTATCAGAGTATGTTAAATCAGTGGATTTACTATGCTTTAATCTA
This sequence comes from Protopterus annectens, assembly GCF_019279795.1. Classification (NCBI taxonomy): domain Eukaryota; kingdom Metazoa; phylum Chordata; order Ceratodontiformes; family Protopteridae; genus Protopterus; species Protopterus annectens. Next base: position 671,056,975 of record NC_056728.1, on the reverse strand, counting down.
CAGAAAGAAGGCATCAAAAATGAAAAAAAGGGTGAATTCTTCCTCATCTGACATGATGATGACATCATGAAACAGGTGGAAAGTAGGCAGGGACATGGGGAGGGGATAGGTGGGGTTGTGAGAGGTGTGAGGGGTGTGGTCTTGGTCCAGATTTAGCCACAATGAAAGGTGGCACATCTATGGGAAACACAGATTACAGCATCACTTATTTAACTGCAGTTATCCTTTGTTCATTCTTTCCTTCCTTCTTCCAATCCTTCATACCTTCCAGCCATCCATCTGTTATTTATTCACTGGCATGCATTGCAACCTTTTCAGCCACAAGCCAATCCATAAGCATTTCTATCATACCTCATATAATCATGTATAGGTACACACCTGATTAAATATAGAGACAGTAAGTCACACAAAATGTAGCAGATCAGTTATAACATAATGGAAGAGTAGAGGATAAAAACTCTGAATTTATACAGCTGCAAGCTTGCTGTCTAAAAGCAGTGTTAAAAAATAAAATGTAACAAAAAGATGCATGTACACTGTGACAGATATCTATTTGTATGTTATATGTACATTATACAACATTTGTTACAAACTATGCAGGTCAACCAGTCTACTATACCATTTGTGTGACTACATTTACTTTGCTAGAATAATCAAGTGTTCTTTATTTTCATTCATATATACTTTGTTGACCAAGTTACTCCCACTATGCCAATGGCCTCTTTTCATGGAATACCAGAGGTGGTATTCATACTGACTAGAAGAAATTTGGCAAGGGCAGTGTTGAACTCCCTGTGTTCTTTTTAATAAGTGATATGGTATTATTTACATTCATCTGAGCAAACACTAACTCAAGCAGATAGGGCCTCAGTTTAACGTCTGACCTGAAGAATGGTGTAACAATTCATTTATAGAGTGTGTGCAGCTTTACACTTAGACAATTGCAGCTGACAATTAAACATTTCTGATGTCAGTATGTGCTGACCTCAGATGGGTTTATTAGTGTAGTCACATGTTTGATGGTTAGAAATCCAAGCTTCATAAAACGACAAACCGATAAAACAAGTCACCATTTGGCTTTTTAAACTCGTAAAGAGAACACACCACTTGGCTAGACAAAGTTCATAAAAACCAAAGCTTTAATTCATTGGTATAAGTGCTTTCGTTTTGCAAAATTCAAAACTTCTTCAGATGCAAAGTGAATAAAGCACCCATTCCCTTAAATAACTATGAATAAAAAATATGTGATCCCCATTTCAGTCAGATGATCCCATTCATAAAATTTTAACTTTTGCTACCTCACCCTCCCTTCCTTCATAATTCAAAAAAACTCTGCTAAACATTTAAACACTCTTAATTAAAACATTCATCCCTCAAACAGAGTTTTATTGTTTAAAAACTATGTATGCGTATATATATATATATATATATATATATATAAACTATTTTTTCTAGCCAAAGATTTTAATTTCAGAATAGGGGGAATGGATATATAATCATTTAAATCTGGCCTTTTATATGAGTTAAGTCTCATTTGACAGACCAACTCATGTTCTTCCAATACTGTAGACTATGGGACATGCCGTGAAATCACCCCCACCTATTCTAGTACCAGAAATTTAAACCAATGTTCCTTGTTTTCCCTAATGTGCCTATAGAGTGCATTTGTTACTCTTTCTTTTTTTATATCATATGTGTGCTCATATATTCTACTAAAAAGCTTCAGCTCCGTATTTCCTATATAAAAGCTTTCACACAACTGGGTAGATAGTTCCATAAACCACCCCCCATCGTGTCACAGTTATATTTGCCCTTTATAAAACATCTTGTCTCCATTAATGTATACATCAGTATACATATATATCAGCCAGTAGTTATGACTTCTGACTTGTTGGCCTCGTCACAACCACTCTTATCAGACAGTCCAGATGTGGGCATTAATAGGGAGCTATCTATTTCACAAACTAGTGTTGGTAGTCTCACCCTCCTGATCCAACAATTATCACAATGTGTGGACAATATTATACAACAAGGACTTACTACTGGAATACCAGGTATGCGGTGTAATCTTAATGTATTGAATACCCATGGTCAAAGTTTGGGAATGAACCAGCAACCTGTGCATAACATGAATGGAGAGGAGTATGCAGAGTGTTTTCGAACCTTGCAGGGACGGAATGTAATTGTTAATTTGAATGAGTGGCTGATAGCCGACTTGAGGTTTGAACATGCTACAGCAACAAACACAAGGAAGGATCTGGTGTCGAAATTAAGCCAGTCGGACTATAAATTGTTAAAATTTAAAAAAACTCCAGCTAGAAAATATGTACTTCATGGAATCTATTAAAGTGAAGTGACTCCTGAAAGGCCTCGGGCAGTGGCGCTTTCCCATGGGGCTCGAAAAAAACCCTGCATATGGAATTGTTGGAGCTGTTTTATAGGTAGGGGTGTGAGTTTATGGAGCTGGTTATGAAGCAGAACACCAAGTTAATTGTTAAGCTAACCATTGAGGTCAACTTATTAAATGAGGATATCTTAAAAGATGTAAATTATGCGGTATATAGGAGGGAACATGATCAAGTGTTCCACAGCATAGAACAGACCATGAATCATTTAAAAGGGTATAAAGTTAAAAAGCTTGAACATGATAGGAAGGAATACATGGAGGGTTTTGCTTATCCTGCACCCCCTGAATCACAGGTATGGGGGAATCATGTTTCAACCAAGGAAACAATGCTGGGATCCCTACTGGCAATAATTATACAGAACACAATGGTCGTGAAAGAGAAGAAGGTGAAGTTAATCAGACATCAGCCTATCAGTAGGAGGAAATTGAGGAAGAGCAGGATTTTCCCAAGCTAAGATGATCAGAACGTAACTGGAATCATCAAGGCGAGGGTCATTGGAACTTGAACTATCAACCAACGAATCACTGGAAGTTCAATCAGAAAAATCAATGGACAATATACAGAGCCAATACACAACCACAATACTATCAGGCAATGAGGAGAACTTGAATTTGGAGGACAATTTCATTATGGAAAATAATGAGAAGCCATCTAACAGCAATGGGGTAAATATTATATGTAACTCTGAGGGGTACTTTAAATTGTATAAGTATACGGACATCGAGTTAGATTGTTCCTTTGCAGATTTGTTTGCTAAGGGGATTCATTTTGTTTTAGCAAGGCCTGCTAACATGGTGGAAGTACTGATGGACTTAAAATTATATGTACATAAGTTGAATTTTATATTTTTGTTTAAAGACATACAAATGAATAATGATGACCTTAGGATTAGTAGTGCATATAACCCCCTCCCCCACATCCTGCTTTGTCATTATTTGAAAAAAAATATGTGAAATGGACCCTAGAATGTCATTGTGGGGAGTAAGTAGATGTACAGGGAGCAATAATTTTTGGAACAGGTGATTTAGAAAAAATAATGTTCATCAAAAATCATGATTTGAGAGCATTGAAACCAGACAAAGGAGGGGAAATGGTAATTATGTACAATCAAGACTACAACACACACATTTTTGGTATTTTGGAAGGAACAGCATATAGAACATCTGGTAGGCTTGAGTTAAATGGGGTATATAATTAGTTTTTCATTTTGTGCAGCTTTGATCCATTGCCTATGGAAGTTTGAAAAGTTTTTAATAATCAATTATAGGAATATTGCATAAATTATTGGTCTGTTCACAAAAAAAAAAAAAACTTTGCATGCATCACTGATGGTGATATTTCTCTTTGCTGCTATGTTGTAATAATAACCAAACTAATTATTACAGAAGTAGGACCAGAAGATGAGGCATTTTGCATACAAGGAACTTTGCTTGTCCAAATATTCATAAAATGTAGGGCTGTGGACAAGGTTGTAAGCCACTTTTGTATTCAGTTAGCATGTTTTTCCTCAACTACTCTAAATTGTTCATAGGTCCTTAAGTTCTTCAAGTTCATTCTGAGTTCTGGCCCATATGCTAACAAGGAACTTGGTTTCCAAAAGATCTGGTGAAAAAGCTGCATTTCCACCATTATATCTAGATTCTGCTTGAAAGATTAGATTGAATCTGACTCACAAGCAGAGAATGGTAATCTATTTCATACTTGTGGTATGTAGTTTGTCATAAATTATTTCCACAATTCAGTCATATAGTTCTGAACACAGTATTTTATATTGTGGTATCTATGTGTGTATTTATACAATCATTCATGTTTAAATTTAAAAATTCCCTAGATACCATGTTGTGAAATGCTTTATATGCCTATATTAAGATGCCCTAGTGATAGCAGCAATGAAAAGAAAACATGTTTACATGTCTGTATCTTCCAACATATGACATGTTGTTGACTGATACATTTTTTTTTGTAAATTTTCTGTGGACCATTTGCAAACATTTAAGTTGTTGAAAAGTTTAACCAGAAAATGAGTTGCTAAATTTTAGAAAGGGTCATATGTAAGCGTTATACAGACCAAACATGCAAGTTTCATTCCTAGTCAAGATGCTCCTTAACAACAGACTAGTTTGCCACATTGCTCAATTTATAATAATAGCAACATGTGTAAATGACAGAATTTAACAGACTGTAATTCCAAGATCTTTGTATTCTATGACCTGTCTTAAAGGAGTATTAATTACTCTGTTTCATTAGTTCTGAAACACAGGCTATTACAAAAACCTAAACTAGCTGCCGAAGATACAATAACTAAAAAAATACATAGTATTTTTTCAGATTACTAGAAAACCAATTTTGCTGTCTTCAGCAAATGTATTTATCAAAAAAGAACAATGTATTAATTTGAATGTGTATCACATTTTATGTAAGGTCATTTTGTACCTTTCTAATATAAAGAGAGACAGTGTTTAAAACTCATATCCAATGATTTGTAATACTTCTTTATTTCATTGTCAAACTGACAACCCAAAGGCTACTCTACACAACTGGTACATTTTTTTTCCTCCATAGTATTTTGGACTGAACTCTAGGATAAGCTCACCAATCCCTCATTCCAGAATGTACTGAGCCACTTGCATGGAGAGGTTACTTATGACTAATTCATTCTATACCCTTGATCTCACTAGCTTCTACATTCAGGGTGAGGCTTTTGCTCATCTGCTCCCTTGGGCAAGGACCTAATGACCCATTTATTCACTTAAGAAGTGAGAATATGGTGGTAGGGAACAAGTCAACCAGAAGTCCAGGTGGAGCAACCTAGCCTCATCAGTGTAGCAGTACTATGGTCCTTACAAGTGCTAACTTCTTTGAAAACCATGCATGTTTGATAGTGTTAATGGCATCCACACAATGTGAAGTGCAAGCATCACTAGTCCAAATTGTTTAATAGAATACATGGCATCTATGGCAATGTAAAGTACAAGCATCACTAGTGCAAATCACTTGACAGAGTGCATGGCATCCATGGCAATGTGAAGTGCAAGCATCACTAGTCCAAATCATTGGCTACATTGCATGGCATCCATGGCAATGTGAAGTGCAAACATCACTACTGCAAATCTTTTGATAGAGTGCATGGAATCCATGCAATGTGAAGTGCAAGCATGACTAGTTCAAATTGCCTGATAGAGTGTATGGCATCCTCGGCAATGTGAATTGCAAGCATCACTAGTGCAAATCACTTGACAGAGTGCATGTCATCCCTGGCAATGTGAAGTGCAAGCATCACTAGTACAAACCACTTGACAGAGTGCATGGCATCCATGGCAATGTGAAGTGCAAGCATCACTAGTGCAAATCATTTGGTAGAGTGCGTGGCATCCATACAATATGAAGTGTAAGCATCACTATTCCAAATTACTTCCAAAAGTAAATCTACTTTCTAGCAGGTGTCACTAATGTAGTGGGATGATATCATTACCCACTCACCCACACTCCTTAATGTGCAGGCCAGCTTAGGCCACTCTGTCTTTTCCTTCCCTACCTGATCCCACCAGTGCCCAAAGCAGCTAATCAAACATGGGTTGACTAGAATTTGCTGTCATCCCTTTATTCCATCAGGTTGAGCAAAAGCCTGTATCATCCTGAGGACTTTGTCGTGTTCAGAAGTGTGATTATATGTGTATGCATGCAGGATTGATGAGAGTTCACTGGATGGGAAACTACCTCTCTGAGGGATACAGCTTACATAAACTCAACACTAGTTCCAGGCTGATGGGGTAAAAGGTCCTTCACTCCAGATGCTACCACATGATGGTATTATAGTAAAACTAAGGCTGTTTCAAGATACTTCCTTCATTGAGAGTAAGCATGAACAATGCAATTTCTGTACCGAAGCCTAGCACTATTTAAATGCACAGCATGTGGAGAGAAGCAGGACGTCTGTCACAGGGACAAGCTGTCAGGGAGTGCAATCAGCAATGTTTAATAACTGCTGACCATGCAGCACCACAATTCACTATTCAGTTAAGTTGCTAAGGCACTGCACTCATGCCCTTGGCAATGCTTACTAGTTTAGAAGCAGCAAGCTGTACCTTAGTTTTTAAATTCACCTCATTTTTATTGCCATGTCAATCTAGTGACTGCCCTGGGCACTAACTGACTTGCTAGATTTATGTACACATATAATACATAGAGAAATTACTCTATGAAAATGGGAAAAAGGAAAAAGTGTTAAACTTTCTGAAAGAAGAAAGGTGCTTAAAAAAGTTTGTTAAATACCTTCTCCTGTGTGAAACGCATCATAGCGCCATTAAAGAGCATAAATAGCAGCAACCATAGAACAGAGGTAAGACAATGAAACTTTAAAAGATGTAATATGCAATTAGACTCTAATTCTTTTCTGGGTGACACTGAGAGGTATATTATTGCTATTAGAGCTGTTAGAGAATCAGCATTGCATTTTGCTTCTGACTATTGCCTGTGAGGCTGTGTTCAATGCATTATAGCTTTCAAAGCTGTAGAACACTTTGCACTCTTACAGTTATTATTTTTTGTTCTTTTATTTACATTTCAGTATCTCATAGTACATTGGAGCATCTAAAGCTCCATGTATTGCAAAGAATTATATGACGCCACCAAGTAGCTTTCAGCTCTGAAAGCTTCAGAAACATTTAAAACTCTTAATACCTTTTTTTCTCTCTTGCTGTATCTGGTAGTACAAGGGTCAGGTGATGCTCCACATGTTAAAAATATTTCAATATTTATCTCTCAAGTATCACTTTGCTTTGCTCGTCAAGGGAATTTCTCACCATCATTTTCTTGAGCAAAGAACAGCTTGGTTATGATCAGAGACCTATTCATAATGTATCTTGTGATGTCATCAAGTCTACTAAAATTCCCCTACAACTACCATATTTATGCTAAAATAAAATAAAAGTTTGAACACTGCACACATAAAGGAAAGACAATGGTACTCAAACATACTGTAGCTTATCTAAAACAACTCACCCAAACCTCACTTAGTTTAACAAAAAATGACATAAAGTAAGGTAAACAAATAAAGGGCCAAATTCAAACTTTCTACAAGGCAAAATAATAAATAAATAAGTAAACAAATAAATAAAAATAAAGAATTTAACCCAGTATAAATGTCAAATCCATGCACAACTACAAGAAAGGCAACACTGCCCACCGATACCAATCCCTTAGACATCAGATTTATTCTTATTGCAATCAAAACAGTTAACCTAAAGAAAGAAAAATACAACCAATCACTAACTCTGACTATGCAGAAACTTCCATTTCTTGTAAAACAAGACAAATTTAAATAAAAGCAGACTAATTACCAGCAGATATAAACTAGAAAACTAACAAATCCTTTTATGACATTCAGGGTACTACTAAAATAAAACAAATGTGGTAATAAAATGACAATAACAAATAAACAAATAAATAAACTGTAATAACAACAACAAAACAAAATTTACAATTTGCCTTTGAAACTACCACAGGAAAACAATTTTAAGAACTTGCTTTAATAGAATCCTGTACTAATTATGTAAGGTGCAGTTCAGTAGTAACCAAGGTAATTAAAGTAATAAAGTAACACATTGATGTCACTGGAAAACTATTCTAAAATAGACTAGCAATAAAAATTATATCTATATCTGTCTATCTAACTATATATATATATATATATATATATATATATATATATATATATATATATATATATATATATGTATCCATATATGGGTCCCCTTGACTTCATCGACATGCCGAAACACCGACTCGAGAAGACCGACGAGACAGATGATCGACAATGTGAAGTCCCGACAGCCAAAACACCGACATGGGCAACGTGTGAGCGCAAGTCGGTAAATGTGCAATAGTGAGGGATTTAGCTTTAGGGAGCGGACAGGTAAGTGTGTGCTAGTGAGAGATTTAGTGTTATGGAGTGGACAGGTAAGTGTGTGATAGTGAGGGATTTAGCGTTAGGGAGCGGACAGGTAAGTGTGAAATAGTGTGGGATTTAGGGTTAGGGTGTAGGAAAGGTGAGTGTGCAGTAGTGACGGACTTTAGGTGTAGTGGCGGGTTAAGTGAGTTAGGGTTAGGGTGCGGGTAGGGTAAGTGTGTGATAGTGATGGAATGTAGGTTTAGTGGCGGGTTAAGTGAGTTAGGGTTAGGGTGCGGGTAGGGTAAGTGTGCGGTAGTGTCGGACCTTAGGGTTAGGGTTTGGGTTAGGGTTAGTGCATGTATAGTTGTGTGTTATGTGTAGTTTACGTTTTGTGTGTTGGTGTTTTGGGTGTCGGTGTTATGGTGTTCGATTTTGTGATTTGTCAGTTTTGTGCGTTTTCGGTGTTTTGGTGTCATTGTTTTGAGTGTCGGGTTTGTGGCGTGTCGGTGTTGTGATAGGGATCTATATATATATATATATATATATATATATGTGTGTGTGTGTGTGTGTGTGTGTGTGTGTGTGTGTGTGTTTGTGTGTATTTATATATATATATATATATATATATATATATATATATATATATATATAGATAGATAGATACATATACAGAAAATGGCAAACAAAATTTAAAGGAAATTCATTTTTCTGAGCATGAAATATCTTATACTATATGGCTGGGGAACTAGTGTTATCATTTATGCCTTAACAACTCATGAAAATCATTCTATAGAAACCTGCAATACAAAAAATTACATGTGTCTCATCGGTTCCCTATCAGAAGCCTGAAACACTATAAGCCTGAAAATCAAAATCCTGAAACCAAAAGCCTGAAAATTCAGAATCCTGAAAACTCAAAATCCTGAAAGCCCAAAATCCTGAAACTCAAAATCCTGAAAACACAAAATAGACATACTGACGTCATTGTGGCTTTGCTATTGTTAACCCTGTGGTGTTAGGTCATGCGTTGGGTTCAGGTAAGTGTGTGGTTGGTTTTATGTTAGGGTTAGGGGCGGTTTAAGTGAGTTAGGGTTAGGGCGCAGGTTAGGCATGTATGCAATAGTGACAGAAATTAGGGTTAGGGGCGGTTTAAGTGAGTTAGGGTTAGGGCGCGGGTCAGGTGAGTGTGCGATAGTGACGGACCTTAGGGTTAGGGTTAGGGTCAAGGTCAGTTGGTAGATATTAGTGTCTTTGTATTGGCATATTAGCATTATTTGTGTTTTCAGGATTTTGAATTTCAGGATTTTGGGCTTTCAGGATTTTGAGTTTTCAGGATTTTGAGTTTTCAGGATTCTGAATTTTCAGGCTTTTGGTTTCAGGATTTTGATTTTCAGGCTTATAGTGTTTCAGGCTTCTGATAGGGAACCGTCTCATCAGACATCAACAGGTTCTATATCATTCTATTGACTTTTGAAAGGCCTGGGATTAAGCCAGCTTGGCACAAATTTTAGCAGCATATCTCACTGGGGTATATGTGCATCCCAAGTGCATTGGTGTGATGTGTTTGGTGGCAAGGACTGTGGTCACTTCAGTGACTCAAGCCCAGAGGATTCAAACATGGTCCCTTTCTGGACCTAAAATGATACAATATCTATTGGAGCTGAAACACAGTAAAGGTTTAATCAGATCAAGAAGGCATTAAACACAAGGAAACTATATTGGGAATCCCAGTAACAGAGTGGTTTAACACAGCTTTTAGTGGCTACTGTTAAACAGTGTGTAAGCAGGCAGGCCCACACAATGTCAAAAGCATAGAGACTGTGATAGAAAGAACACTGTGTTTTGAGAATGTGTTTGAACAGTCATATAGCAAGCTAAATGATACATCTGTAAACAAATTGAAAAAGACCATGTCTTCTATGCTTCTAGTGGGAAAATCATGAATATATGCTCAATTATTATGGGGAAAATAAGTGAGGGACTCCATGTGAGGGCAGGGTTGGCAAGGCCATTGAATGCAATCAAATCACTGCCAGAGTGGTTGAGATCACATACTGTTATTATGCTACTGCAACACTGATGAAGTGTCTAATAAAAATTAGTTAGCTATGGTAGGACAATTCCCTTAGTAAAAACTCAATATATATGTGAGAAGAATAGCTCTATACAATCCATTGAGGTTTTATGCATTCAAAAGTAGAGATAAGTTGCTACTTGGTCACCCATGTACAAATACAGACTCCATTTGGGAAAGTCTTGTACCTAATGGATGTGGTGCCCTATCTTATCCAAGAGGGGATTATAAGGAAGGACTTCCTCTTCTTTAAGGACCTATGGAGTCCATGGTAGAGCGGTAACTCTAAGAGAATTTGTACATCCCCAACCACAGAAGTGGAACCAAAATATACCAGCTGTTTGCAGGACATAAGTACTGATAGGATGCCAGAGTAAATACTGCTAGGAGTTGCATGAACCCCAATGTCACAGAGGAGAGCCCTGAGAAAACTAAGTTTTGGATAAACTTTTCCAGGAAGTCAGATGACCCTTGCCTTGTGGTAGAGAACCCCAGTAATTATAGCTGATGGTGAGTAACCAAGGGAGTGACAAATCACAGAAATCAAGCATTGGGAGGAAGTTACAAGGAAATTTTTTGGAAAGTGAGAAACCCCAGAAACCTGAAGTAATACAAGAAGGGATCAAGAAAAAAACCCTGTCAAAGAAAGAAGGAAATGTCAGGTCAAGTGAAAGATAAGAAAGTTCCTTCAGGGCATTATAGTGAACTATCCTTCCTCAGATAGGAGTATGACAAGGATATCTCTCATGCCTGTCCTACATCAGAAAAAAGCAGAGCCTTCTTCATCTTATGAGATAACCAGTGAATGAGATCCCAGTCTGTCTGAGCTCTCAGTAACTTGTTTGAACTTAAAGAGGGACCAGATGGAGGCAGGGACAGACATTAAGTTAAGCCAGGGAGAATTAGACAAGGTAGTGGTGGGGGATCACTGTTGTCAGTCAGATCAAACTTTTTAATACAAAATCGGTTGCTAGTACCCAAGCCCTTTAGAGCTACGGTAATGAAACTGCATAAAACTATGTACTCTGGGGTACCTGAACATGAACAAGTCTAAAGCAAGAGTCCAGCCCATGTTCTTTGGGACAGGTATACAGAAGGAGATTAAAATCTAATGTTCTAGCTGTTCAGAAGATCAGAAGGTAGCCTGAAACCCATGATTTAAAAATCCTTTATTTCTGATAAAAATAATAGAGGTGTAATATGAAAGAACTACAATGGACATTATAGATATGCCAGTCAGATGCCTAAATGGACAGTAGTACACATTAGTAATCACAGACTATGACATTAAATTTACTGAGGCTTTACCCCTTAGAAAAGAAAAGGTGATTCTAATTATATTGCAAAAGAAAGCTCAACAAAGAGAATTTTGGTAGAATAAGGTACCACTTTTATGTCAAAGATCATACGGCATCTTTGCTTGAGTTTCAAGGTAAAACAGCTAAGAACTTCACTCTATCACCCTCAAAATAGATAGTTTAGTAGAAATTATCAAAAGCACCCTAAAGCTCATGCTAAGGAAAGTTGTTAAAAAAGACAAGAATAATTGTGACCATTTGGTACACTATATGTTATTCTGCATTTGAGAGGTAACACAAGCTTCCATGGACTCCACATGATTTGCTCCCTTTTAATAATTGTATGGTATACACCCTATAGGGCTGATGGATGTTATTAAACTTATTTGGGAGAAAGAGAAACCCTACTTTTAAGACTATAATCAAACACTATAATAGTTTAAAAGAAAGGATGGAACTGATAATGCCCATCATGTGAGAACTCATGATGAGGATACATGTTATTCAGCAAGGTGTATATAACAATAATCCCTGAAGCAGGGAATTTCCAGGAGAGGATAAGGTTTTGGTTCTGGTTCCTAAAAGAAATAATACATTCCTGGTGAAATGGCAGGGAACCTTATCAAGCCATTAATCAGATGAATAGGTAAACCAAATGGTGAGGCAGATAGGGAAAAGATAACTTTAACAAATTTATTTATTTATTTTTATTTATTTGCAGTTGGTTTACCAGGATAGTCCATTGGGCCAAAAGAACCCGTTTTCAATGGAGTCCTGGGGAGAAAAGCTCCAATACAGGCAAATTAGGTACATACAAAAATTTACAGTATTTATCATATTAATATGTTAAAGCCCTGGAAAGATACTCATGTACATGTGTTAAGTGCAGGGTCAAAGGTTACTGACTAACAGCAAGAAAAACAATTGTCCAATCCCCAAGTCATGGTGGTAACACTCTCATTAAGTCTCAGTAAAAGAAGGTTGAGGAGTCAGTTCTGAGATATAAAGACATCCCTCGGGATTCATGAAGCTTGCACCAGGCGCAGACGTAGCGTCGGCGATCTAATGCCAAATATGGCCACCGAGGGATTCAGGTACGAGCTATTTCCACGTGCACTGCCAGCATACGCCAGAGCTGTGCAGCTCCTGGCACATGTATGCTAATTACTCCATGCGCAGCAGTGTAGCATACAAATGAAGGTATATAGCAATTCATGAAGTGGAGCAGGCGTAGCGTACGCATGCAGAAATGTAAACCAAAAAAAGGTTTACATTTTTTCAAACATAAAATCGGAGCTATGAAAGCGGACCAAACTTACGTATTATAATGTTAATATATGCCAATGGCTAAGTATATAGCCAATGGCATAAAAAAACATGCACAACACATAAAAAATAACATTTAATATCATGGCCACACTAACGCAAAGTAAAATTGCGGTGCATCAGTGTGCAAATGGGATCACAATGAAAATATATTTATATGTCATAAAACTGTAATGTAACACATTTCATTAATTCCCCATAATAGTCAGTGGCATGCATGCTACACCATAACCATGGCGCAAGGGTTGCTAAGGGTCTGTGACAGTGTTCTGCGTGATAACTAGGAATTAGTAGTCAATGCCATGCAAATAAGTCAAGTAATACTGAATTGCAAAATCTCCGCTGGCGTAAGGATGTACCTCACAGCGTAGCGGTACAACACCGAGGTGTGGCCTGGAGATAAACATGACATCAAGAGAGGGGTGCGCTACCTTAGCTGTAAGCACATTGGAGCATTGCTAATCCGGGTTGCCTGTTGCTAAGCAAAGCCACAGGATAGGGGTGTGGAAGTAGCCATAGCTTTGCTTAGCTGAGAGCACACAAGGTAACTGAAAGTGCATGTGAACATGGATGAAAACACGCTCGAAACCCGGTAAACGGCTGTGCACGGTATGTACCACAGCTGAAACAGGAAGGATACGGGAAGACAATAAGGAAATGCTGCAGCATAGTAATTGGAGTACAAATGAGTAATTAACACCTAGGAACTCACAGTGGGCCATTGACAACAGCTAACAAGGCTGCTAGCAGCTACCTGCAGAACATGAAAAGGGAGGTGTCGTACTGCAAAGAGAAGAGAACTGTCACAGCAAAACAAAGCAAACTTGCCGTAGGTCAGCTACATAATACATTTCGCAACACAATCCTGGGTTGGGAAAGTACAAAACAAGAAAGCAGGCAGCTGAATGCATGCCTGACAATGGGAGGGGAATCGGGTGAAAAGTGAAGTAAAGGGCAATAGATGAATCATGGCAGCCAAGCATAAGTCAACACCAAAGGCCCAACAATAGCAGTACCTGCTGTAAAACCAATAATTAAGATACTCCGCAGCTGGAATTGCACATACACACCCAATTACACCAGCATCATCCATTGCAGAATAGTATAAGGTGTGAAAGCCCCACACACACACTTGTGTATACCCAGACACTCTGCACCATTGGTGTATACAGATGGGGAACTTTTAATATGTACATGTTAGGGGCTGCCATAGCTTTGATTCACCAGCATGTGTTGGAGACTGATGGTGGTGTAGAGGATGATGCTGACAACCATCTCGGGCACTGGAGGAGGAGAAGAGTGTTCAGACACAGGGTAACCTGCCAGGGGCTACATGATCTGCAGATAGTAGAGCGTTACAGGCTGGACAGGGACGCCATACAGCAATTTGTTGAGCTGTGCTGGCCACGCCTCAGAGACAGAAATAACAGAGGGGAACACATCCCAGTAGACACGAAGGTATGTGTAAGCTTGAGAATACTAGCCACAGGTACCTTTCAATAGCCAACTGGGGATATCATGGGAATCTCACAGGCAGTTCCTGGATGCCATGTTACCACATGCCAATGAGCACTTATACTTCCCCGAATGCAGGAGGAGTTGGCGAGCAATATGCGTCTCTTCCACCATGTGACAGACTACCCGGAGATACTGGGTGCAATAGACTGCACACACATACACATCAAGACACCACCCGGTGAGCAGGGTAGGCACTACATAAACCACAAGGGATACCCCTCCATCAACTGCCAGGTCATGTGCAATACCCAGGGCATCCTCATGGATGTATGTGCTGGCAGCCCTGAAAGCTATCACAACTCCCACATCTGGCATGCCTCACAGCTGTATCAGGTATTTTCCAGGGGGGGCATCCCATATGGCCACCTGGTGGGGGATACTGGCTATGCACTGGAACCTTAGATGATTACTCCCATCAGAAATGCACACACAGCCATGCAAGAATGCCATAATGAGGCACACGCAGAAACCAGAATCATCATAGAGCATGTGTTTGGGATGCTGAAATCATGGTTCCGTTGCCTAGATATATCTGGTGGAGCCTTGCAGTACTCTCCAGGCACGTGTGCCCATATCTTCATAGTATGTGCCATGCTACACAATATGATCCTGTGGAAACAGCTGTAGCAGGGACAGAATGGTGGAGGTCCTCACAGCCCACCACCATTGCCAAGGGCTCCACAGGCACAGAGGAACTCAGACCATGAACACCCTGTGCTAGCCCCAATAGGCAGATGGAGGTGTGCCCAGTATGCCCATGCCTTGGCAAAGAGGAAACATATAGCACACACACTGACAGTGTAGGCACCTATGGACTGACACCCTTCTCCACATGGACACACAGCAAACATGGATGGAACACACACACGACCACCTGTAAATTATCATGTATAGGTGGTCTACTGTGTGCATCCTACATAGGCAGCCCTCGACTATTGTACACACAACTGCCATTGGCACAAGGTAAGTCAATACCTGAACAGTAAATTAAGTTATCAGCATGTGTCGATACTGTATGTATAGATTCATAGATACATAGGTAGGTGCATGCTTAACTGCCCGAGGCCAGTCATAAGCATAGCCAAAATATGTCTGCTGTTGCCACCCCAATGATTAACTAACTGTCCGTCTGTGGAGCAGAGCTAATTGTGGGATCCCTGGGGTGTATCTACTGTTCCCCACCCACTCTGCAGGGATTCCCTGGAGTGTTAGTGAGGTGCTCCACATAATGTAATCAGGGATGTAGTTCCAAATAATGGGGAGTACCCGTGACAGGAATCTGTCACTCCAGCATCTTCCAGTTATGGTTGTGGCAAGGTGTAGCTCATTACAGTGTGTGGCTCACTGTGACCTGGATGCCCATAGGTGGAGCATATCCACTAAGACTGACCTGGACACGGCTTTGTTGGCCAACAAATATCATCTCTGAGTAAACGAGATGCCACTGAGTAATGCATGAGTTTATGCAGTCTGGCAGCATAGGACACATGTCTGGGGGCATTATCCCTCTATGTGAGGTACGTTCATGGCCTTTCCAGCTGTCAGATGTGTCTTCTGAGGTACATCCAAAATGGGTTATCATACTCAATGATGGGATAGATGACTGATGAGTAAAGGGGCACAATAACCTAAGTCTGTTTAGATGTGAACCCTTAAGTAATCAGATGGCCTACATAGATGGATGTCCTAACTACTTTGCACATATGACTGTCAAAGGAGAGATCACTATGTAATGTAGTCCCCACATACCCATTACGTCATCTGAATTATAGTGTCTGCCACTCATGTGTTAATATGTGTGTGTGTAGTTTCCCAAAATGAAATGACCATGCAGTATGTGGCCTTTAGCTGGAGGCCATCACTCTGACACCCTGTGTTGGTCTATGTGAGGCCCCTTGAAGGACTTCTGTGACAGCTGGACTGTAAGTTATGGCTCCCAGTCTGCAGTAATCGCCAAACACGGCCTGCTGTAGTTCACCTGTGTTAGCCCATACCTCTGAGAAGTATATGGCAAACAGTAGGGGTCCCAGGACTGAGTCCTGTGGGACACCAGTTGTGACTGGTCAAGAGTTGGACCTGGAGGCTGCAATGCTTACCATGTGGGTTGTGTGTGTAAGCCTGTTGGCAAACCAACCTGTGATGTATGGGTGTATGTACTGGCTGGTGAGTGTAGAAATAATACCTGAGTGGGGAAAACCCTTGGCGAGGTTCAGGTAGTATGCTTGAACTACCACAACCCACACCTAAAGTCTAGGTGGCTGTAAGATGTCAAACTGGTTCAGTAGGCATGATCTGCACTCAATCAAGGTGATCTGGGTTGGGTCAAGTGTCTGGAGGTTACCATTGTTTATGTTAATGAGTGCCATGAGGATGCGCTCCATAGCCGTGCAGATCAGGCTACTCAGGCCTATGGGGTGGTAGTTACCATGGTCAGTTGTTACACCACCTTGGTGGAGTGTAATAGCTGTTGCCATGTGCTATTGAATGGCCATGTAGCCTGTGTAGAGGCTGATGTTGAATTGCTATATTAGTCGGGGGGTCACTTTGTCTTGTAGTGTCTGCAAGATGCAGTCTGGGACACCATCTGCCTCCATTGATGCTCTGTTATGCCGTTTGAAAGGGCCATTACCACCTGTATGTCTCAGATGCCTGGGATACTGTACGTTTTGGGTATTGTTGTGGGCCCAGTAGGGGGTGAAGTTTGCTCCGAATGTGTCAAGTGTGTTAGTGATATCCCCACTAACTTGGAGGTGTAGGTATCACCGATGAATATGGATACACTCCCTCCATATCTGTGCCAGTCCATGTTCAGTGGCTGAAATGTGTGTTATGGGTTGTAGTCTGGTAGTGCCGGTGTGCTCACAGGAGCCTTATGCAGGTCCCAGTCACAGAACAGATGTAGATGTTGTCCATACTGAGGGGTGCTGCGAGTGCGTGCATGTTGCGAGTACTACCCCTGGTGTTGAGTAGACTAACCCTCATTGGTTCCGCTATTGTGCAGTTCATGGAGGTGAGAGTCACCTCTGAGACCTGTCTAAAAATGGCATCATGGGGGCACCAATAGCCTTGCCCAGCATTCCAAAGTCGTAGGCTGACACATGCAAGTTGGTATGGCGTTGTTGCAGGCATGTATCTCATCTGTGCTTGTATCCCATCTTTCCTGTAGGTAACCTACTGGTAAGCAATATAAAGCCTGAAACCTATACATGTCCACTAGCTTCCAAGATAGGCTTTTGGTGTGATTATGTATCAGTAGTTTGTATGCTATTGCTGTACTTAACTGTTGTCTGACTCCATCATGAATCTACACTGCATATTGTGATCAGAAAAACTCTGTATAATCACATATGATGCTGGAGATGGCCTGCACTGTAGATGTTCACAGATAGGTAGTAGGCTATCTGCCCAAGGGCATTTAGAAGCATAGCTACAGTGTGGTGACTTTACCTGGACCATTGATGAAGTAACTGAGCCTCTGTCAAGCATAGCCAATGAAGTGATTCCAGGCAGAGTTGCTGGAAGCTGTTGAAGACTGGGGTGCTGTAGGGTGATAGGGGCACATAGTGATCACAAAAGGGCATGGCAACATGACAAACTAACAGCATTCAATTTCCCCAACAGGTCTTGTAGCTGTAGAACTGGAGTAGCTCCCCCACACCCTGGCTGTATGTTTCTGGGACACAAGATCCCAGGGGTGTATATACTGTTGGCCAGTCACACATCAAGGTTCCCCCTGAAGTGTGTCAGTGAAGGGCTATGCCAAATGTAGTTAGGATGTTAGTGTATAGTCTCTCAATTCATGTGTTGTCGGTATTTCAAGAAGCTCACTGGGTGTGGGTGGCTCCGCCTGTTGTGTAGCCAAGCTTACACATAGGATTCATGGACAAAGGAATAGGCAGAAGGAACGTTAATGTCAATAGTGTTAATATCTGTGCAGTCCTGGTTCAAATCCCAATAAAGTCAGAGATGATTTACATGTTACATGGTATACCTTAACCACAGCTTGCATATATAGGTAGTATTCCACAGAATAATAAACATTTGGAACACACAACTGCTGAAATGTGCATTAATCACCCTTGCACTACCAGCGCCTGCTCTGAGAGGTAAAATGACCACTGCCAGGATTGGAATACGCAACCATGTACTCAATCTTCACAATAACCTACCACTAAGCTACCTGAGATGTACAAACGGCAGTTGTGTATTCTGACAGGTTAAAACACAAAAGGGAGGAATGTGTGGAAATAGGACAAACCGCCATGTACCCAATGAAAGGTGTATGATATATATATATATATATATATATATATATATATATATATATATATATATATATATATATATATATATATATATATATATATATATATATATATATATATATATATATACAGAGAGAGAGAGAGTTATGTAGATATATGGGGATATACATATATATGTAGATATATAGATAGGTTAACAACATCTATATAACCATGGAGGTACATATAAATGGGATACCTACCAAATACCAAACGCTTGACATACCGATGCTTATAATCATGAGGCTTAAAGACCGAAAGACCACAGTACTGAAACACCAGAAGCGGGAGGCTTAAAATCCTGATGTTAAGGGATATTTATTCAGTGCTTCTGGTGTTGCGGTTCAGGTTGGTTACTGTGTGTAAGTGTGTTTCTGAGGGCTGCAGTGTGTGTAAGTGTGTGTTCTGAGTGTGGTGTGTGTTCCTGGGGGACTGTAATGTGTGGGTGTGGGTTTGCTTTGTGCGTCTGTTTATACGATCTTGGAGGTAGAATGTTAAAGTTGGGGGGGTGTGGGGGGTGCAGCCACCAACATGGGGGGTGTAGGGGGGCTTGCCCACCTGCTCATACGTAGTGTAGTATGGTTTGTTTGGATGTGGTGGGTAACAGTGTGTCTGTGTGTGCATGTGTGTGTTCCATGTTTGTGTTACTTTTGCGAGTTTGACTGTCGCTGTCAGTAATGTGGGGATTGGGAGTCTGGGCCCGGTACTGAGGGCATCGAAATTGTGTGCATTCGGGATTCCATAGGTATGCCGTATACAGCGGTTGAAGTGTTCATATATGAGTATAACATGGACCATAGCAATCACACATTCTGCCATGACCAAAATTTATGAACAAAGGATATGGAGAGTATATGCCTATACACTATTACAAATATGTGCTATGGACATGAGCCAAAGATAGGGTTACCACCAGTCCCACTTTGCGAGGGACAGTCCCTCTTAGGGCAGTTGTGTCCTGACCAAAAATAGTAAATGTGGCAAATGTCCTGAGATTGTAGGACATAATTATGTCCCATATGTAATGTAATAGTTGCATACAATAGTTATTTCTGTATCTAAATTACCTACATATTACAAGAAACAGGATAGGCAACTAAACTGCTACAAGAATAAGCTTATATTTAGGCAAAAAAGGAAAGGTCTATCCATTGTACTGACCGTGGGTTTTTGTCGGCCTGTAAAATCTGATGTGTGTCCCGAAAATGTCCCACTATGGTCATTTGAAAAGGTGGCAACCCTAGCCAAAGTGGGTCAGTCACCAACACAACTCCAAAACTGCAAATACCTATGACAGAAATACACAGCTTTCATATAGCAACACTTTATTACATTCCTGTGTATTGCTGAAAGGATTCAAGGACTAACATCACCTGCATGCTATACAGGAACCACTTTTTTAGTGCCTTTATGAATCAGCCTGCAATTACCATAGTATTAGTCCATTAAAGGATAGGTGTTCAAATAGGGAAGGAACCCTCACTCACATATCGATTATGTATAAAAGCAGTTCCTACACACCTACATCTGCTATGTACATCCACCAACATCTCCCCCACACCCAAACAAATTACAATACAAACTGTAATACCATCACAAATCATTCACTCACTGTACGACATCTGCAGAAGTCTTAATATACCTTGTCAGAGACACACTAACATGGCCCAATGTGAAATAGTTGCTCTTATACAATGGAACAGCTGCTAATGTTACAGGGTTTCTTTGCACTAATCCTGTTTCAGACGATTGTGTGTACACCGGGAAGTGTTACCAATTACTGATTAACAGCACCGTATGATACACAAGTACACCAAACCAAGGATGTCTGGTGAGCACACTGTAAACCACCTAACATTTCATGCATAGCCATACAGCCTTGAGCTGCCCAAACATTCTTGCAAGACTGAAACATCTGCAGAAGTATTAGGTACAACCAAACCCTGCATAAGTAGCAATGTTCTGAAATATAACAGCTGTACTCACATGTAGAACAACATCTTCTAGCCATTACACACAATCCACGGGAGTCATGAAGCTAATATAGCTCTGTCTGTCTCCATATAGCTTTTGAAATACATCACAAACAACACATCCAGGCCATCTTCCTCAAAAGTAAGGCAAAGGGGCAACGCCCAAGTGGAGTACTCAATTATACACCACTGTTGCCACAGTATTGACTAATGGTGTAGCTGCACAGCTGATGTGCATCTAAATAACTACTTTGGAATGCCAATTGGTGGTCAGGATAGCACATGTTACAGATATTTAACTATAAAAGGATGACTTATCACACATTCAAACCATCTGTATATACCAGCAGAACGTTACAAAGAAGATTGAAACACAGACTGAAAAGGACTGAAATAACAGTCGACACCTCGGGTTACTAATAAGGTATGTAGAACACTCAGTATGTCTGTGTATGTAGTACCTGTTCTGTAATATTTAAAGTGTACGCAATGCATATAGTGGAAACAGTTATGTTGTAGTGATGTATTGTTGAGCATAGTAACGCTTATAGTATGTATGTGTGTACTGCTGTAGGTCACAAGGCAAACACCGCATACACCACAAGGGATGCTATATAAGACTTTGAACCCAACAATTCCTCACTAGCCACTGTCAGTGGCAGGGTTGGTCCAACAAGTACGTGCTATAACAGGAGATAGTATATGTTGATGTATTGTAACAGTAGGCATATGTATGGGTGTATTACTGGGAATAACATGTTGAAGGTTGGCCTACTGTGCAATTATAGGTTCATAGGTTCATAGGATCATACTAGGCTATCTGCCCGAGGGCATTTACAAGCCTAGCCCATCGTTTTGTGGCTTACGCCACCCCTTTAGTATGGGGAACTATACCCATTATTTTGCTGTGCCTCTGTCGAGCAGTGACACTGAGGTAATCCCTGGGGTATATCTGCGATCTCCCATCCATTGGTCAAGATTTCTCTTGAACAAGGCCAGCGAGGTGCTCTGCCTCATATGTACCGGGATTTTGTTCCACAGCATAGGGAGTCTTTGGGTGATGAATCTATCCCTCCAGCACGTCCTATTAATAGCCGTGTCGAGGTTTAAGTCTCCGCTTGTGGCTCTGATGGATCTAGATTTTTGAGGTGAAGCATATTCATCAAATCTGGGTTTGACATGGCCTTGTATGTTAGGCAAAGGTCACCTCTGAGCAAGCGGTAAGCGACTGAATAGAGCTGGAGTTCTTTCAGTCGGGCAGCATAGGACAGATTTTGAGACCCTTTATCCTTTTGGTGAGGAACTTTGTGGCCTCTCCAGCTGCTGCAAGTGTCGGGTCAGATACATCCCGAATGGGGCATTGTACTCAATCATTGGTCTGATGAGTGATGAGTAAAGGGAGACTATGACCTCCCTTGATCTAGATGAGAATCCCTTCATGATAAGGTGGGCAATGTAGAAGGTCTTCCTAACTACTTTAGCTACATGGGTGTCGAATGACAGACTACTATCAACCTGGGTCCCCAGGTCCCTGATAACTTCTTCTGTGCTCAGCGGATTGCCACCTATTTGGTAGCTAGGGGTAACCTTGTTTTTCCCAAAGGGTATGACTATGCATTTTTGGCATTTAACTTCAGGCCGTGGCTCTGGCACCAGTTATCCGTTTCTGTGAGACCCTTCTGAAGGATATCTGTGTCAGATGTGTTTTCTACTATGGCCCAGTTTGCAGTCATCTGCAAACTTTGTCAGCCATAACCCTCCTGTGTTTGCTTGTACTGGAAAAGTAGATGCCAAACAAGAGTGGGCCCAGGACTGAGCCCTGTGGGACACCACTTGTGACAGGCTTTGAGTCTGACATGGCGCCAGCAACTCTGACCCTGTGGGTTCTGTCACTCAGCCAGTTTGCAACCCATCTTGTGATGTATGGGTTAACATTTAAGCTGATGAGTTTTTCAATGATACCCGAGTGGGGTATTGTATCGAAGGCCTTAGCCAGATCGAGGTAGGCTGTATGGACTGCCTTTCCTCGCCAATGGCTTTGGTGACTGTTTCAAAAAGTCAACCAAGTTTAAAAGGCATGATCTGCCTTTGACAAAGCCAAACTGGGTTGGATCCAAAGTCTGCAAATTCCCTATGTCTTTATTTATGAGGTCCATTATGATCCTCTCCATGGCTTTGCAGATAAGGCTTGTCAAGCTAATGGGCGGTAATTTCCAGGGTCGGTGGAGGCACCGCCTTTGTGAAGTGGGACCACAGTTGCAGTGCGCCACCCCTGGGTAATGTATCCAGAGGTAAGACTTTGATTAAACAGCTGTCCTAGCTGTGGGTTTAATTCCTCATTGAGTTCGTGGAGCACACAGCCGGGGACACCATCAGGTCCCATGGATGCTGTGTTTTTGCTTTGGAGAGAGCAGTTCTCACTTGGGCGCTGGAGATGTTTGGGGGCTGCAATCGTTTGGTATAGATATCTCTCCTTTGGGGGAGGGGAGAAGTTTGCACTGAACCTGTCAGCCAGTATGTTGGCAATGTCTGTAGGATCAGTAATCTTCACATCATTTTGAACTAGTTCTGAGCATATCTTGGAGTTTCCTCCTAGGTTTCTAACATAGCTAAAGAAGGCCTTATGATTGTCTTTAGAGTCTTTAGCTATTTTTCTCTCGAAATTTGCTTTGGATGATTTTATGAGAGCTCTTAGTTTTTTACTTATAGTGATCAAGGGTGTCTTACCTTTTAAGGATTTTGCTCTATCTTGTAGTAGCTTCCTCCTTTTATTGTAGAGTTTGTTTATGGCTGGGGTCCACCAGACTGGACGCTTGCCTTTGGTACTAAGAGTCTTTGTTTTGTTTGGGATTGCCTTATCCATGCAGTCCTGCAGGTGCTGGTAGAAGGTGTTTGTAAGTGATTCAGCGGCTTGAGTACTGTTTTCCGCCGGCTCGGGGCCTTAAAGGAGACCACACTAGTCTTTAGAAGTGTGAAGTCGGCTTTTGAGAAGTTCTTTACTGTGGTCTTTTTATTTCAGGTGGGGTGGGATGAGGACCTCCAGCGAGATTAGTTTGTGATCTGATCTCACCAGTGAGGGGTATACTTCGTGTTGAACATTTTGCTCCCATGTTCGTGATGATGAGATCAAGTATGTTATCTCCTCTTGTGGGATGGTGACTAGTTGTTCCATGGCATTTGAGTTTATGAATTCCAGGAACTTTTGGGCTAGGGTGTTTGGGCTTGAGTAGTGTTCCCAGTCTATATTAGGGTAATTGAAGTCACCTAGTATGATGGTGTTTGGTGATACATTTATCCCCTCTAGTGTTTTCAGGAAGGCCATGTGAGGTTCCTGAGTTTGTGAGGGTGGCCTGTAACATGCTACAATTTGCAGAGCAGTCTTGCCTATGGTTAATTGCACCTGGATGGTCTCCGATGCATCGTGCGTTGCCACCAGTCTTGAGGTGTGGGTGTCCTTGATGAATATGGATACCCCCCCTCCTTTCTTGGTATTGTCCAGATTTTGGGGACGGAACGCATGATATGAGGTAAAACCTGATAGCGCTGGGGTGCTCTCAGGAGCCTTGAACCAGGTTTCTGTCACAGCACAGACATCGATGTTTTCCATACTGAGAAGGGCCTCGATTTTGATTATGATTTGCATTGTGGGATATTGTGTCAATAACTGTGTAATGTACAGTATTGTAGGCAGATATGTATTAAAATTTACATAGCATTACTGTTATTAGGCAAACATTAGTTATGTCTATTGGCATTTACAATACACAATAACAGGATGCATATGACTTGTAGTCACCCGACAGTTTATAAGCATGATAGCAAAGTAAAATGGAAGAGCTAGTTAACTATCCATGCACATAAGACATATAAAAAGTTCAAAGGTAGGTACTGGGCTGTCTGCCCAAGGGTATTTATAAGCCTAGCTAGAGTGTGTTGGCTTCCACCACCCCCTTAGGTTAGTTCCCGGTGCCTCTGAATGGCAGAGCCATTAGTTCCCTGTGCCTCTGTCTAGCAGAGCCACTGCAGTGACCCCCAGGGTACATTTCTGTCTCCCATCCACCCATCAAGGTTTCTCTTGAAGAGTGCTAGTGAGGGGTCCTGCCTGATGTACATTGGAACCATGTTCCAAAGCATGGGGAGTCTCCGGGTCAGGAATCTATCTGTCCAGCACATCCTAGTCATCGTTGTGGTTAGGTGTATATCCCTAGAGCATGTGGCTCTCAGGGGCTTCTGTTTAGGTGGACCATATCCAGCAATACTGGGTTGGACATTAGCCTTGTATGTCAAGCAGAGATCACCTGTGAGTATGCGGTATGCAACAGAGTACAGCTGGAGTTTCTTTAGTTGGGCTGCATAGGTCATCTGTTTGAAGTCAGTAATCCTCTTGGTGTGGTACTGTTGTGGTCTTTCAAGCTGTTGCAGTTGTCTTTTAAGGTACATCCCAAATGGGGTGTTGTATCCTTTAATTGGTCTAATAAGTCATGAGTAGGTAGGCACAATGGCCTCCTTTGTTCTGGATGTGAACCCATTAGAGATTAGGGGGGGCCACGTCGAAGGATATTTTAACCACCTTGGCATTATGGTTATCAAAGGAGAGATTGCTATCTACTTGGGTTCCCAGATCCCTTATTACCTTTTCTGTATGTAGGGGACTAGCACCTATGTGGTAGTCCACTGGTAATTAGTTTTATCCAAAGGGGATGACTATGCACTTTTTGGCATTCGGCTTGAGGCCATGATATTGACATCAGGTATCCATCTCAGTGCAACCCTAACAGAGGGTGTCTGTATCAGCTGGGGAAACAATTATGGCCCTTAGTTTGCAGTCATCTGCAAATCTTTTCAGCCAAAGCCCAAAGCTGTGCTTGCCTGTACCTCAGAGAAGTATATACTTAACATGAGGGGTCCTAGGACTGAGCCCTGGGGGACGCCACTTGTAAGTGGTTTACAGTCGGACCTAGGGTATGCAACTCCCACTGTGTGGGTTCTGTCCATGAGCCACTTTGCAAACCATCTCATGATGTAGGTGTTAATGTTCAGGTGGATGGGTATGTCGATAATACCAGAATGGGGAGTAGTGTTGAAAGCCTTTGACAGATCAAGGTGGGCTGTGTGGACCTCCTTACCCTCATCTAATGCCTTGGTAACTGTCTCAAAGAAGTCCACCAGGTTTAGGAGGCATGGTCTGCCCTTAACAAAGCCAAAATGGGAGGGGCAAAGGTTTGGAGGTACCCAATGTCTCTGTGACTGAGATCCATGATGATGTGCTCCATAGCCTTGCAGACCAGGCTAGTCAGGCCTATAGGGCAATAGGTGCCATGGTCCATTGTGGCGCCACCTTTGTGGAGTGGGATAACTGTTGCTGTGCACCATTCAGGGGGGCACAACACCTGATGCGAGGCTATTATTGAACATGGTGCGTAGCTGGGGAGTCAGTATGTTCTGAAGTTCATGTAAAACACAGCCTGGGATGTTGTCCAGTCCCATGGATGCTGTGATATTGGCTTTAGAGTGTGCAGCTTTTACCTGCATAGTTGTGATTACAGGGACTCTGCATTCTTCCTGTATAGATATGGGCCCTTTAGGGGGTGAAAGGGGGGAAAGGTAGAACTGACCCTATCTGCCTGGAATAGCTGCAGATAAATGGACCAAGTGTAGCAAATGTACCTGACCAAGTTTATTCTCTTTGTGCTTATATCCAAGTAAGAAAAACTTTACATCCAAATACAGGCGACCCTGTATACTTTGAAGTAAGAATGTATTTATTTAAGCGATACCAACTTCAGTAACTTTGGTTAATAAAAACAACACAAATAAAACGCTTTTCGTCTCCAAAAATTTGAAAACTTTTTCAAAATAGCTTGTACTCCACCCCTTTTCTTCTATTTATACTAATTGTGACATCATCTTCCCTTAAAGGTACAAAACAACTTAGATACAATGTATATTTACAATGTCAAAGTTGTTCGTTGTTATACACCATATCATTAAATAAAATCAAGTAAAATAAGCCTTTTTCTGTCCATCTTTAATTCATCTGACATAAAAACTTTGTGAACAAGTAAAAATGTTTCTTTGAAATCACAGAACTCAATACTATATGTATGCTCCTTGTTACAAATACACTCCACAATGCTTGTGTCCATGCGAGTACATATTTACAAGTACATCAATGCAAGAAACAACCCAAATGTATTTAAATTTATATATTCAAAAGTCCTTGTAAGTTCCTGTCCTATTGTGTTCAAAACATCACAACACACATGGCACTTCCGTGGAAGCTGCCGTATACATTTATCACCCCAAATAAGCCACCCAAATCAGCTCCGTATGAGCTTCATCCTCATGTCATAAAGACTACAACCCTGCAATGGTAAAAATATGCAAATTTGTATCTATATTCCTCACAACTGCCCCTTCACAAACTAGTCAGATACATCACCCCCACAAGTCCCAAAAATTGCAAAAAGTCAGAAACTATTCAAAACAATGTCTGCTAAAACTCTCATTAAGCAAGCAAGCACAACAAGTGTCACCTGTGTTGTAGACAGTCGAGTATATTTATGTAAAAAACTATATGCATGTGTATGCACCCACTTATTGGTAGAGACCTTCTACTTCGTTTAAGAACGAGAACTGGCTAATAATACATGTAGTCGCTATCTAACTTCGTGCAAGTGACATTGTAGCATCGTTCAATAACGAGTGTGCCATTATGATGGCATAAAGTCTCGAAATCTCAAACCTATGTGTAAGAAACAATACTGATCTAAATTCAGATTTATTTACAAAAGCAAAATCTGTGTGAGTAAGGTTAATGACTTCTATCTAAGTTCTTTAATCTAAGAATACAGAGTACTGAGGACATTTCATTGATACCTGGATAGGTGCATGCATAAGTGGTAAGTTGTAAGTATGTTTTTAGGTGTGCTTTTAGTAAAGTTTTGAAGTGGGTGCGTGATGGTATGGAGGTAATTATGGGTGGGAGGGAGCTCCATAATTTGGCTA
This sequence comes from Protopterus annectens, assembly GCF_019279795.1. Lineage (NCBI taxonomy): Eukaryota > Metazoa > Chordata > Ceratodontiformes > Protopteridae > Protopterus > Protopterus annectens. Next base: position 671,029,176 of record NC_056728.1, on the reverse strand, counting down.
TGGCGCAAGAGAATAGTGCTTCACCAGCTTTATTATTATTATTATTATTATTATTACAGTTATTGGCTTTAGTGATCTGCAAGTGATTTTTGTTGCTGGATCTTAGTGGTCTGGTGGTGCGATAGGGTTGGAGTTGATTCTGGAGGGATGGGACATTTAGTGGATGGTTTACTAGTTTGTGGGTGAGTGATAGTTGATGCCATTGAAGGAGGTGAGGGAGTTCAAGCCAGCCCAGTTCAGCAAGTGAGAGACAGTGGTGACTACGGTAGGATGCCCCTGTGGCGAATTTGGCGATTTTGTTGTAGCAGGTCTCTAGCTTGTTTAGATCACATTGCCTTAGGTTGGTATATATTGGAGAGGCATAAAGTAGGGTGGAGATAAGGTGGGAATTTGCTATTGAAATCTTTGCTGCTTTGGTGAGAAGTTGCTTATTTCTGTATAACGCTCCTAGTTTTTTGTGGATTTTTTTATGGTCATGGATATGTGAATGTCAAATTTTAATTTATTGTCTATTTCCACTCCTAGCAATTTGGTGTGTTCAGTTGGGTATATAGTGGTGTTGTCTTTTGCTGTGATGTTAAAGTGAGAGTTGTTGTGAGTGTGTTTGGTGGGTTGGAAGATGAGTAGTTTAGTTTTGTTTGGGTTGAGTATTAATTGGGCATTGGATAACCAAGTTTCAACAGAGGAAAAGGCTTCCTGTGTGACATTTTGCAGTTTGGGTAGGGACTGGGCTGAGCAGATGATGGTTGAATCATCTGCGTATTGTATGAGTGTGCCATGTTTGGTGGCAGAGGCTAGATTATTTTTGAAAACATAGAAGAGTAGGGGTCCAAGGATGGATCCTTGGGGAACCCTTATGGAGACAGGTAGTTGAGGAGATATATCATTCTGCCATACAACGGATTGTTGGCGGTCAGACAGGTAATTCTGAAACCAGTTGGTGACTGATTGAGAGAAGGATAGGTTATTGAGGACAGAGATGAGTTGTTTGTGTGGGACCATGTCAAATGCTTTAGATAGGTCTAGGAAAGTAGCAGAGGAGAGATAGCCATTGTTTTTATGCTGAAGGATAGTGTTAGTAAAGGAGAGTAAGGCAGTGGTGGTGCTATGGTTTGGTCGGAAACCATGCTGAGTACTGGAAAGGCGGTTGTTAGTAAAGAGGTAGTCTGAGACCTGAGAATGTATGCATCTCTCTAGTATTTTGGAGAGTGGAGAGAGAATAGCTATGGGGCAGTAATTGGTTAGTTCTGTGGAGGGACCACCTTTGTGGAGGGGAATTATATGTGATACTTTCCACAGCTGGCGTGTGCTAGCTTGGAACAGGAAAGTGTAGGGGCTATGGAAGGTGTGCCTGCACACCATGGTGTCAGCCAACTGACTGGTGATGCCCCACACAGGCACGTGGCCAGTGCTGCTCATAGGAGGTCCTCTGGCCAACATGCCCCTGCAAGACAGAGCAGAGCAGCTGGTGTCACTAGACGCATGTTTCAGGCTGTAATGGAGGCACAGACATGTGCTGAATGGCACAACAGAGAAAATCAGAGGCTTCAGAGGGCTGCTGTCCATTCTTTAAACAACAACATCCTGGCAATAGTAAATGCTCAACAGCAGATTGCTGAAGCTTTGGATAGATGATTGGGTGACATGGTTGGAGTCCTTCACCATGGCATGACAATCCATGAGCGTGAGCTGTCTGTGTTGGAACGTCTGGTAGGAGTGAGGCGTAGGGCATGTGGACGTAAGCCTGCTACATTACCTGTTTCAGGTCTATGTGAATGAGATACCTTACATGCCTGCTCCCATAGTGGTGATAGCAGCAGCAGTGCAGCTGGTGCTGTGCCGTCCACACCACGACACAGCAGGCCATGCGTGGCGCTGGACGGTTCCAACAGGGACATGGTTCCAGTGGACATGTGTCATCAGATAGCACCAAATCTGCACCTCTGCCTGGTAGTGCCCGCGCAACCCCTGGCAGGTCATGTGGCCATGGCCGGACACCATGAACTGTAAAACCTGGCCTGTACAGTCCGCAGCTGTCAATATACCCCTGTGTAGGCAAGACACATGCCAGAACTGTGTGCATACATACACTCACACACCGGAAACATATGTAGGGCACCGCAACACGCACACATGCATAACATCCACACGCACCCAATTAGATTAAAGGCCCTAACCCACACACATGATGTCATCCAAGGGTGCAGCCTAGGCCTCTGGCAAACATTATCACCCTGTGCATATGATGATGCCTGTGCCGCATCCCTGTCATCCACACCATCGGTGCATGGACATGCTCATATGGTCTGATGCACAGGGTGAACAGACTAGGAAGATGAGTGTAGATTACAATTGTTGTGTACTGTTGACAGGCAGCAGACATACCATGTAGTACATGTGTACAATGCATTTCGTACTGTTAACAGTATGTGTCTTGTGTAACAACAGTAACTGCATATTGGTCATGATGTTCTGGTTTCCTCCTTCAGGTCTAATTGCACATGCCGGTGGATGTCAGTGTTTGCAGTTAGTGTCCCATATGTAAATGTGGACTACTCACAGGTATGTATGAATATACCAGCATGCACCTTGTAGCTTCCACATCACAGTTAGAATGTCCCATGTTCCAAACACGTCTACTGATCCAAGAGCATGATAGCTGTGTATTAAGCTACTGTGGCTACATAATGGGTGACATCACAGGTACAGTTACATGGAGTGGTGAGGTAAGAGAGTGGTCTAGCTGATGACAAGGGTAGTGGCCAGTGGGAAGTGTGATGCCTCATTGGGAAGCAGTAATACACGTTCCCATGACAGGATGCGAACACTCAACTGCACCCACACACACAGGTATTGACACACATGTATTCAGTGACACAGTAACACACCCACACACTCACAGATTCACCAACACAGTAACACACACTCACACACACACACAGTTGCTACTGTTGAGGTGAGGACCCCTGCCTATGTGCAAATCATCATTACAGTACTGTGCACCTACATGACATGCCACAGAGAATACACATGTACAGGTAGTCAGTATGGCCTAAGATCGGGGACATCAACACGGATAGTAGATTGCAGTGCCTGGATGGGGGAGGGGTCTTATCAGTTCAGTATGGTAACATACATCCTCACTCCAGGGACCAGACAGCCATACATACACACATACACACACACACACACACACACACACACACACACACACACACACACACACACACACACACACACACACACATACACACACTGTGGCATTCACTATTGAATACACCTATGTCACGCACATACAGATACCTCACATGTGTGAGATACACTCCCCTGCCTATGTCCTGATTTCTACATTGCAGTTTGTACAGATGTCTACAACAGTGTACAGGAGAGTGAGCAACAATTGAGATGTATTCCCCACCATACATGACAAATATGGACACACACGCAACCACACATGCCAGTACTGTGAATCAAACACCTGCCTAGCTCATGATATGTATGACAGACTTACAGCAGTATTGCATGCGTTACAAAATGTACAGCAGCTTCCTTTGGCAACTGTGCTGATATATGCACATGGGAGGTCTTAACTGTTACAGGTGTCAAGTGATTTACCTTCAGTGTCATCATAACCACTGTCTATGTTGTGTGTGTTGCCCTTCAATTAATGAAACCATTGCATACCAGTTACACAGGTTATTGTAGGACTGCTTGTGACACACCTGTGAGCTGTCGACAGCAAACATCCATCTGCAAAGATGCCCCACCACTTACATATTTCCACACATCTGTCCATACCTGAGGTACATATTTCCGTACTTTCAGCATATCACCATATACTGTTGGCAATGTTGAGACTGCATTGCAACTGCAAGATGTACTAAGATGCATGTCACCTGCATACATCACAAACTGCACACTCATGGTATCTGAATGCACATCACTACATGTACATGTATGTAGGTCCTACAATCCTGTGATTTGGGCATGTTTGTAGGCATTGCAATTGGTGGACATGTGTAATGACATACATGACACATGGACTGTTTTATGATATGATAGGTGTAATGGGTGACCAGTACAGAGGGAATGTTACCTCTGTCAACATTGATATCACACCTTATGTACTGTTAGCATTCAGCAGCCATGGACCTACATTCCATGCGCATGTATGTAATGGCTGTAGCCACCTGTCTGCACAAAGGACAACAACAGCTATGCTATTTACATATATGTTGTATGTGTGTGGCATGTACATATCCAGGGCAGGTACATGTATGTCATATCCAAACATAAGGGTGTTTACTGGTGTACAGCAACAGTCATCTGCTAATGCTGTAAATAACCAAGGGCCCCTGGTATGTGTACAGCTGACCTGGTTACAGACAGTGGTATCATTGCATTGCATAACACATGAAGCAACTGTATCAGTACATGGGTACTCTGTACAGTTGATGTAGAGCTTAGTACAATACACTGGTCAAGGGTCACATGGTGGTGTACTATTATATGTCCTACCACATGTATGGATGTGTGTTGGAGGTCCGATGACATGGTGCTGTCTGAGGTTTACATCCTAGAATGCAGCATTTGACACTGTGTCCTGCACCTGACTCATCTGTGATGCCTTTTGTGGGAGTACCGGTCAATACATGTGAGTGGCCTCTATGTATGTATGTGGAGACACCACCACCTGGAGCAGTCCATACCTGTGTTATGGCCCACATATCTGGTTCTGAGGTATATGGTGGTAGTGCTATTGTGCACTACAGAGTCTTCAGCCAGGTGTTCCTCACTGCACAGATGTCAGTACTCCCCATTGTTGGATCTACATTGAGCAGCTGTGATTACGGATGCTACACATCTAGCACTGGTTAGCATAAGCATACAATGCAGTTGTCCTCTAGGTGTCAGGGTGTTATCCTGTGTTTAGGACATTTGCCTTGGAATGGCACTATATGGGCGAATGCAACTTAGGTATTATCCTCACTCCCTTGAATCATGGATGTATGTGATATGTGACAAAGGCCTGTCTACTTCCAGTCATGTCATCTCAGAATGACAAACACTGGACAACCTCGTAATTACAGCAGGACATTGGCTCATTGTGTTGGTCAAGCAGTTGCCACTTCTAGCAAGACATCACTGCGAGTGGTAGTATTGTGCTTGGTATAGCATGGTACATATAAGATGATGGACAGCAGCAGACATTGTGTATAAGACAGATGTCAGATATATGTAGAGCAGCGTTCCTGCTAACAATGATAACTATTAACACTAGAGTCCATTACAATGTGTTCTTTATGTCTAACTGTAATAGCATGGCCACTGTTGCCTTCCATGTTTAGAATCAGAGTGCATCCCAGACAGCCCTGTGCTACTAAGTGTATGAGCATGCCCAGTATAACCTTGTGTAGATGGACACATAGTGAATTCTGAACAGCCCTGTGCTACTAAGTGTGTGAGCATGCCCAGTGATACCTTGTGTCGGTTATGTGCCTCTATGTGTATGGGCATGGCCATTGTAACCCTGTATAGTGATAGTAGTTGTCCATTCCACAGATGGGCATACTCCAGGTCAGGATGGATTCCCACTTTAAACACACAGGTTCACAGGTATGTACATCTTAACTGCCAGCATCCCTGTTGATGTCCGCATTCCTAGAAGGTCATAATGACAGCCTTGAAATGTGTAGTCTGTGTGGCGCAACTCGTAACTATGTAGTATTGTAATAGTGATCTGTAGATAAGCAGGGGTTCTGTTCCCACCACTGATGTGTGTGTGTGTGTGTGTGTGTGTGTGTGTGTGTGTGTGTGTGTGTTTGTCTCCGTCTGCCTGAGGACTGAATAATATTTTTAGACTGCTCACACTCCATACAATTCCTATACCCATCTTTGGCAAGGCTGATGATGTCACCCACCTAGAAATACACCTCTGGGAGTGCTGTGACCCAGTAATCTTGGTAGCACATTCTGTAACTGTGTGATGCTGTAGTGTAATAAAGTAGTTAGGTCGGTGTTTTAATCCTAGACTTGCCAAGTGTGTGTATGTGTGTATTTGTGTGTGCTTGTCCCCATCTTCCTGAGGACTGAATAATGCTTTTAGACTGCTCACACTCCATACAATTCCTATACCCACCTTTAGAAAGGCTGATGATGATGTCACCCACCTAGAAATACAACTCTGGTAGTGCTGTGACCCAGTAATCTCTGTAGAGCACTCTGTAACTGCGTAATGCTGTAGTGTAATAAAGTAGTTAGGTCAGTATTCTAATCCCAGATTTGCCAAGTGTTTGTGTGTGTTTGTCCCCGTCTGCCTAAGGACTGAATAATGCTTTTAGACTGCTCACACTCCATACAATTCCTATACCCACCTTTGGCAAGGCTGATGATGTCACCCACCTAGAAATAAACCTCTGGGAGTGCTGTGACCCAGTAATCTGGGTAGCGCATTCTGTAAACTGTGTAATGCTGTAGTGTAATAAAGTAATTAGGTCAGTGTTCTAATCCCAGACTTGCTAGGCATGTGTGTGTGTGTGTGTGTGTGTGTGTGTGTGTGTGTGTGTGTGTGTGTGTGTGTGTGTGTGTGTGTGCGTGTGTGTGTGTGTGTGTCTGCGCCTGCATGAGACAAGTACAGTGCTTTGTAGAGTATGCACGCTCTGTACAAATCACATGACCACCTTTGTATATCCTGCTGTTGTCACCCACCTAGGTATACACCTCTAGGTGTGCTGTAACCCAGTATTTGCCGTAGCGTGTACCCTAAAAGCGTATTGCTGCAGTGTGGTATGGTAGGTAGGGGTTTGTATAGAGGACATGGCAGGTGTGTGTTTGTCTGTCAGAGCCTGTGTAGAGGTGGTTGTGAGTGTCTTACCACTGGACATGTTGGGGTGCGAATTTTGTAGTTTTCCTATATGGTATCCATCTTATGACACATTAGATACCTCAGGAGGAGTACAGCTGTCAGTCAGCCACGGGACTGTGTTGCCAAGCCATATCTCTACAGCTGGCAAAAGGCCTGGTGAACAAAGTATGCAACCCTACTAGTACCCTGTATATGTCCTGCACCCATGTGCCATGCACAAACACACTTGCCTAGAATATCCCGCTATGTTGCTAGTACCATGCACATTGATGACAGATAGTAGGCATGGTGTGAATGCAGTGGGCTGCAGAGGACATGGAACCCTGTACAGCAGTACAATAGGCACATATTTGCGGACATTGTGCCTTCACTATGTTCCATACTGGATGCCTGCAACATATGTGGTGCCATCAAATGTGATCCACAGAGGCCATACAATGCCATACACATGTGCCCTGTATGGACCAATGCCACTGACACCAGGGAATACCTGTATCATACTATCAATGCAGGTGCAGAGTCGACCTGCTCACTATAAGCAGGTTTTGCCACACCAGGCCAGTATTGGCATATCGGGGGATAACAGTCTGTGTACACAACATGTGCCTGCCAAACCAGGTACACCTGTACATGTCACTGTACAGTATTGTGGGACATGCATATCCCAGGCAATGTCCATGTGAAAGACTATCCAACACAGACATGGCATGCATTGCAAAGCTATGGTCATACACATTGGTAACCAGGATGTCAGGGCCGATCATGCAGTGCCCATCTGTGTGGGACATTGCAGACACTACACCCCTGTACCACACTGCACACCATTGTTGGGTGATGCTGTGCCAAGGATTAACCCTCACCCAGCCTTGTACAGCCATCTTGTACAGCCAACCACTACACACCCATGAAGCAATGCATACATGCATGTCAGTACTGGCACCTTGTGTCTGTGTATGGGTTATGATGCTCCCAACCACAGTCACTCCCGGTATAACCCTCGTTGGCATACCAACAGATGTCAAACACTTTCACATGCCTTAGTCCATAGAATCTCCAGATACCCCCTGTGGTGCATGTAGTCCTGTGCATTACTGCAGTGTGGCAAACTAAGTAGTTAGGTTGTGTATTTGTGGCCATGGCAAAGAGTGTCAATGCGTGTCCATTAGAGAGTGTGGTTGTGATGACAGTGGCATCCGTTCACGTGGACAGCCATCTGTGCCACATCTAATGTATGTCTACTATAACTCTGTTGCAGATGTCACTCACCTACACACATATATGTTCTTACAGCACAGCAGCATGTCACCTTTGTGGCACATGTAGTAATGTCATGCACATGTAATAGTAATGACTAGTCACTCAGGGGTTTGACCTCTGTACTGTTAGGCATGTGGCAGACGATGCTTAGGGTTAAGTCTCCAAGCCCTTCTCTGGTGTACTTTGCCTGTCCCACCCACACACTCGCTGGTGGATGTGAAGGTGTATACCTGCTCAGCAGCAGCATATGTATTGTAAGTGATGGACATGATCAGGTGATGGCCTCTGCACCTATTGCAGTCCTCCTCTAGCTAATTGCATGTGGAACAGCTGTGATGGTGTTCCCATAGCCATTCGCATGATGAACACAGTACACTATCTAGGGAAAACATGATGGTATTTGGCCATGACAGTCGCTGTGAGTGGTACCTGGATGTGGTGGTCTGACACGGCATCACAGATGTTATCTGGATGTACCTCAAACATCATACACAGTGGGAAATAGCCTAAAGACAGGAGGGTGATGTGCCACACATGACTACAGCATGTAAGTGTAGCTATGCTGCATTGAGACTACTGCCTGTTTAAAATGTGTGTGGTAATAGCTATTCTGCATGTTTTAATACAGACATGACAGTACTCTGTTCGTGAGGGACCCCCATCTGTAGGGCCATCTGTGAATTGATCAGCGTGTGGAACCATTTGTTTCCTGTGTTACACACTGAATACACATCTGTGCACAGCAGGAGCATAGTGTGAGGATTTCAGGCAGTACATGATGATAGGGATGTGTTACTGCCATTGCATCCTTGACTGGACATATGTCACAAGAAACAGTGGTATGACAGACACTGTCTGGGGTTCCCAGTGACAAGCCAATAATGGGCAACTGTTCGTAGCTGCGGTCACACGTCTACTACACATTGTACGGATGGCATGCTGTATATATGCATATGTCGTGCTCCTACTGCAAATGTATACCATCTGTTGTGTCGGGTTGATGGTGATATCTATGCATACTGTTGTAGGTAATCCTGTATGCTGTTGTCTATCATTAAGCCATATGTGGGTTTAAACTGCAACACCATAGGCTGAATGGGTTGGGAGGTCCCGGCAGAACCTCCTGTCCCACTTCAGCTGACCATGGCACCGGGCACTAGCACACCTGGGGCCAAGCCTTGGACATCATAGGTTCATAGGTTCATACTAGGCTATCTGCCCTAGGGAATTTATAAGTCTAGCCAGAGTGTGTTTGGCTTTCGCCACCCATTTTAAATTAATTTTGCTATGCCCTTTTTCGAGGTTAGTATACTGTGCCTCTGTCTAACAGTGACACAGAAGTGATACCCAGGGTAAACCTACGATCTCCCATCCACTCATCAAGATTCCTCTTGAAGAGAGTCAATGAGGGACTCTGCCTAACCTGGAATGGGATTTTATTCCAGAGTGAAGGGAGCGTCTGGGTTATGAATCTGTACCTCCAGCATGTCCTATTTATTTCAGTGTTGAGGTTCAAGACTCTCAAGCGTGTAGCTTGATGGGATTTGGATTTTCTGAGGTGCAGCATGTCCATTAATTCTGGGTTGGACATGGCTTTATACGTCAGGCACAGATCACCTCTGAGCAGGCGGTATGCCACTGAGTAGAGCTGGAGTTTCTGTTGACTCTGCACTACCTTCTGGTGGTACCACCACAGAGAATGGGGCATGCCTCCCCTGGGAGCAGGACCAGACAGGTACATGTCTGCTGTCGTGCGGTCCCAGACGTGTTGTGTTGGGGGCTCACTAAGGGGTTTCAAAACCAGATACACAAGTTCAAGGGTGAAGTGTCACATTTACAGGGTGATGTTGCCCCTCCTGGACAGCCCCCAGCACTGCCTCCTTTGCAGCTGTTTAGGTGCAGTGGTGGCTGCCCATGGCTGGGGACCTCCATCCCACTGTTCCCATGGGCTTGTGAATGCCGAACACCCATCCCAGTCTGAGGTGTATCCCCCTACATCTGTCATATACCAACCCTGTATGCTGTCTTGTCTGTGATCCTACCGTACCTATCATCCATGGCCATACCTACACTCCTTCCCCCACATCCAACCCTCACCTATGGAAACATAAGGCCAATTGGCTCCTAGGGCAACATCTGCCCTATACATAGTGGTCCATTTCACACACGTGTCCACTGGACACATGTAACCCTTGTAATATGCATCACAACATACTCCTGTTATCCTCACCCCTGTCCCTCAGGCGCACAATCCTGGTATGCACATCACTCCTAAATGGTTCAGGTACACATGATGAGGATGACCCCATTGTACACACAACACTACCATTCCCTCTATGGTTACCCTTTACCTTTATCATGATAATGATGTTGCACACAGCACTTTGCAAGAGTGCTGTTCACACATAATGACTGGACAGGTACTGTTGTGTTAATGTACATTACATGCACAGAGTGATGTATACGGCCAATGTACAACTATTTGCGTGTATGAATGATGCATGTCTGTCTGAGGGAGTCTTGAGATCACATAGAACAACACCACTACATAATACAGGCGTTGCTGGTGTTTCCCATTTCATTCGTTTGTAATGCTTTGTTGCCACATGGTATGTTCCTGATATATCTCTCTCTCTATATATGTATATATATATATATATATGCACCTATATGCTGGACATAAACACTCACATATACATCTACATGATGGGATACATTCCTATACTGTTGAACGACTGCGCTGTATGATATGTATGTGGTACTGTCCATTGTCTGTTTGTCTGCCATGGCGTATTGGTAAATCACATTAGCTCTGTGTGTGCAGGGTCCTGGTTCCGAGCCTTGCAGAGGATGTTTATTTGGTTGCAGGGCAAAACAAGGCCATTGGATATGGAGGGAGTAAGGCACATTAAAGCAGTTAGGAGCGGGTGTGCGTGGGTTTGCACAATGTTAAGCAATGCTAACCTCTGGTTACAGCTTCTTTCACTCAGTTAGCCTCTACAGTACTTTACCAGTGCAATACTCGCATACTGGTAGCCAAACAGGCTTACACCTGCTCGCTCCTGACTTGCAAATGCACCGACATTGGTGCTTGCATCTGACACTCACACCCCTGGGTGGGAGCAATGACCAAAGTATTACCTTGTTATGCGTATTACATCAGATTACATGCCTACAGTATCGGGAATGGCTGCCCATTAGGCGACGGCATGCCGTTCGACTGTACGGAATCGGCGGCCTGTCCGATGATTTAATCATATTATTTGTGTGTTCCTCATACAATCTGCTCCCATCTGGCTGACACATGGGAACTGAGACTCTTCAATACAGACAAGTAATTGGGTTTTGGGACCCACATCCGTCGGCCGAGTCATGCTACCGCATACCTATTATAGGTTTGCCACCTTTTCAATTGGCCAAGGTGGGACTTCGGTGTTAACACCTGTCCCACTTTGCGAGGGACAGTCCGTCTTTAGGCAGTTGTGTCCTGCGAAAATAATCAAGACATAGCAAATGTCCTGAGATTACAGGACAAAATTATATCCTAAGTTTCTTTAATAGTTGTATAAAACAGTTATTTTATATATGAAACTTCTATATGTTATTTGAAGTAGCATAAGCAATTCAAATGTTACTAGAATAAGCTTTTATTTGAGCAAAAAAGTAAAGTTCTGTACTATGCATGGCTGTAGGTATGTTTTGTCCTGGAAAATCTGACATTTCTACAGAACATGTCCCACTTTGGGCATTTGAAAAGGTGGCAACCCTATGTGACCTTTATGTAGAAATGTCAGATTTTGCAGGGCAAAACATACCCACAGCCAATACAAAGGAAAGTACTTCACTGTTTTGCCTAAATAAAAGCTTATTCTTGTAGCATTATAGTTGCTTATACTGTTTCTTATAACATTTAGGTGTTTTAGATACAAAATAATTGTTTTATGCAACTGCTACAGACAATATAGGAAATCTTTGTCCTAAAATCTCAGGACATTTGCCATAATTTCAATTATTTTGCAGGACACAACAGCTCAAAGGGGAGTGTCCCTCGCAAAGGTGGACAGGTGGTAACCCCAACCTATTATTCTATCATCTTTCTAAGGTAGTCAGCAGAATATGCACTTTCTGTCACTAGCAGACCTCTCATACGAATGGGGAAGAATGAACACCGAATCAGGGACACTGCATAACAATCTCAGGGACACATTTAGAAGTTTGGTGCTATTAACCTGACACACTGACAGACACAGAGCATATGTATTCATACACATTGTCTGAGGTACATGCTGTTTATGACTCTTACATGTTGTCATTATGCATTACATGTATTCCACCACCTTTCCTCCTAATACCACTAGTTCTAGGAGGGTTTAGGTGGGACAGAGTTAGATTCTGAGCTGTAATCATGGACGTCCCTGGTAATTGGGGACAGTTCAATGGTATGGTCCCTATGTGTTCCCCCAATGGTTTACGGACTATCCAGTGGATGTGCTCTTAAGGTTTGGGAGGTATGCGCTTCTGCTATGCCCACATCAGAATATTACTTACATCCATGGGGCGGTCCTAATATGGCTCTGCCATCCAACACCTGCACACCTAGGCCCATAATCACATACCCATAGTTCCCCTACCTGCCACTCCTCTACAGCACTCGTCCTTACTGTGGGTGCAGGTGGGGTATAAACATACCCCTGCCCACTCTCCCCATGTTGGGACACATGTTGTACATTGTGTCAACCCACGTGTTATCAGGCTTGCACAACCTACTGGTCTGTGTACATCTACAGCCTGGTCACATCAATCATTACAGAGCCTGGTTCCAATCACTAATTTTTGGTGTCCCACAAGGGACATTGCTGTCCATGTTTCAAGTGTAGACCTTGCAGATCTCTCCCATTGGTAGTTTCCTGCTGGTGGTCTGTTTATTGGACCTCCCGCAAACATATGCACGGACTAAACATATGTTACCCATAACTGCTGTATCATAGCCTAGGTATATACATGTGTATATTTACTATAACATATACGTATCTATTTACATTAATATATACAGAAATATCTGCATATGTATGCATACATGTATATTCATATCTTGCTGTATATAGATATATATATATATATATATATATATATAAATATATATATATATATATATATATATATATATATATATATATATATATATACATGTAAATATATATATATAATCTAATGATATATGGGTCTATGGTTGTCTGCATATGTATAGATTCATATATAGGTATGTATCTGTATTCTTTCTCTGCATGTATACATTCGTACTACGGCGAGGGAGAAGCATATCTCTATCTTGCTATGGGTATATATAGACACACATAGCTCTACTTATATATGTCTATATCTGGTTGTTCCGTTCCATGCCATATAGATTACACTTTGCTTTAGTGGGTCTCACAGTGGGCGTGGCTGCTCATTGGGCGACGACTCCGCCCAATGAACAAATTCACTTGCATCCCTAGGGCTGTCCATATTGGCCAACATCAGCCAACACCTGCACACTTGGACCCATAAGTAGCTACCCATAGTTCCCCCCACCCTCGCCTCCTCGACAGCACCCATCCTTACTCTGGTACCTGGTCGGTTCTGGACACACCACTACATGCTGCCCACTCTCCACTTCATGGGACCCATTTCTTACAATTGTCTCGGCCCTTGGGTAATCAGGGTTACCCACCCTTGTATTCCAAGTCTGTATGCACCGCAGACAAAATGGACGATCTATCGCATTCGTATGGTTTGGCCAATTTTTGGGGTGTCCCGGAAGGGACGCTCCAGTATGTGTTCCATGATTAGAATCCACGGGTGCACTGTGCCCCCCCCCCGGATGTATCCTGCTTGTGGTCTGGGGAGCAGTGGACACTTTACATTGATTGCGTGTATAGTTCCTGTACCCGGCTGTAGGGGGGGGGGGGTGGAAGGGCATGCTGCGTGTGTCATGGTGTCTTGCCTGGGCTCCTCACTTCTATTGCCATAGCCTGTGAACAAATGTCATTCCTGTGTACTTTTTCCTATCATAGCTGTATATCTCTATATATCTACGCACACACACAGATATATATAGATATATATAGATATATATATATATATATATATATATATATATATATATATATAGATATATATATATATATAGATATATATATATATGTGTGTGTGTATTTATGTATTTATATATGTACATATATGTGTGTGTATATATATATATATATATATGTATATGTATGTCTGCAACTATATATATATATATATATATATATATATATATATATATATATATATATACACACACATATATATATATATATATATATATATATATGTGTGTGTGTGTGTGTGTGTGTGTATATATATATATATATATATATATATATATATATATATATATATATATATATATATATATATATATATATATATATATATATAAAGTCCAAAAGTAAAAAGCAGCAGTAGGCAACCACCAGCTTGGCAATAATCCAGTCTAGCTTGTATAGGTAAAAAACAGATAAAACGTTTATTCGGTAAGCACTTTCACATTTGCTTCCTCAGACCGTAAAACTTTTCACAATGAACAACCAGTTATTTAAATAGTAGTCATGTGGTAATACATCAATTATTTTATTAGCTTCCTTAAAAATATACTAACCTTTTATAAAACTTTTACTGATCTTGTAATACATTTCAACACTTTCATTGCGGAGATTAAATACTCACATACTAAGCAGCTCTCATCACATTTTACATATACAACATTAAAATTCATTTATGATATTATAACAGTAATATACATTACTGATGTTAAATCTAATTACTACAAATATATAAACAGGAACACAATAACACAGATGTTTATTTACCTGCACCGTTTGGCTTTACTACCAAATAAAAATGAAGAAGCACTGTTATATTGAATAATATATGAGAAAACATATAGAAATATTAATCAAAGGTAGCTATCTATTTTCCCATAGAAAGTATATATTGCTTTATTTGGTAGTAAAGCCGAACGGCGCAGGTAAATAAACATCCGTGTTTTTGTGTTTCTGTTTTTAATAATTATAGACATATTAGGTCAAAATATGATGCATCAAGGTGGATGTTTATGAAATTTGGAATATCGGTATTATGTATATTATCAAAGTCTTCAACCTTGATGCTTTACTTGATTTATGGGATGTTTATAAAGATCGCAGATGCGCTATACTAACCGTGGAAGGCTGGATACAGCCAGTGTTTATTAGTCCACTACAACAGCAGCAATCAAAATAGAAGCAGTAGTCTGTTTGTATATTTGTAGTTATTAGATTTAACATCAGTAATGTATATTACTGTTATAATATCATAAACTAATTTTAATGTTGTATATGTAAAATGTGATGAGAGCTGCTTAGTATGTGAGTATTTAATCTCTGCAATGAAAGTGTTGAAATGTATTACAAGATCAGTAAAAGTTTTATAAAAGGTTAGTATATTTTTAAGGAAGCTAATAGAATAATTGATGTATTACCACATGTAGTTGCCACCTTTTCAAATGAACAAAGTGGGACATTTTCTGGACATACATCAGAGTTTACAGGCCAACACATACCCACAGTCAGAACAAAGGATAGTACTTTAGTTTTATGCCTAAATGAAAGCTTATTGTTGTAGCAGTTTAGTTGTTTATTCTGTTTCTTGTAACATTTAGGTATTTTACAACTATTTATGGAACTATTACATAAAATATGGGACATAATTATGTCCTACAATCGCAGAACATTTAGCATTTTTAATATTTTTGGTAAGGACACAGCTGCCCAGAGAGGGACTGTCCCTCACAAAGTGGGACAGGTGGTCACCCTACCCTTTGGGCTAGGCTTAGCAAAGGGCAGTGGTGTGCTAACATGCTGCATTTCACTTCCACTAGGTATAACAATCAACACTACACTGGAATACAGGCATGGGGTTTTAAATGTCATTTGCTCAAGGGACGGGGACTCAATATTCAGCTACGTGCTTTTGTGTTTACTTTTTATTTTGGTGTTCGCAAAACTGTCTTGTATGCTTTGTATACATTTCCGTATCTACAGACCCTGACAGGAGTGATTATTATTAGAAGCAGGCTGTACTAGTCAGCATTTTAGGTTGCGCATCTGCAGCTGACATGTTCACGCCTTCGTGCAGCGCTTAGACACACCCCCTGCACTCGTGCACGTTTCCTATGCACGTGGATGTTGCGGCAGTGCACCTTCACTAATATGGAGTTGTGAGTTTGAGTTTCAGTACATTTTCAGGTAAGTATGAGTTTCAGTGCACTTTCAATGGATTATGAGTTTCAGTGCATTTTCATGAAAATGTGAGTGGTTTGCTGTTGCTCATGCTAAACTTGTTTTCAATGTGCAACTAATGTATTTGTTCAGCAAAGGGCAGTCACTGTTAGTGCTGTAGAACTTGAAAGCAGTGTTAGAAGTAGTAATTGCCTTTGGTGCAGAAGACTGGATTCTACTCCCACACCATGTATATGGAGTGCTGATATTGCAGTGCCCTTTTGGTTACTGATTATTTGGTGCATTTTAAGGGGGAGATAGGTGTTCTGCCCTCCTGACTGTGTCCTCCTTTGTAAGAGATGCCGAGTAGCTTTGAACTTATTGACAGTTTGTCAGTCATTCTCAACTGCAAAACTACCAGCTTACCAGTTTTTTTTTAATTTAGCATAGGCAAGTAATTCTTCAAAGGCAGCAAGTACTGAATTTGTAGATGAAACACTGCAATGTAAAGTTGTTTGCCAGTAGCAACCTCTTCATTAGTTACAGATCTTTTTAATGTGGAATTAATCCGATAACTTTTACTTTTGCAGATATTGTGCTTGACTGATACTGGTGGATTGTAGTGGTTGACGTTTAAGCAGCCTGTTATGGTTAAAGTGTTATGAAGTAGTCAGTCTTGTAAATATTGGGCCATACATTTTGTTGCTTACTGGAAAAATGTTCAAAACTACAAATTTTAAACACACTATAACAAGTGATGCTGTATTATGCAAGGAATATAATTTATACAATCAGGAAGGTGAATAAAAAATGCATACATGTATGCATAGCCCTAAAAATGTGTGCAAGGAGCCTGTGGTTTGAAAACAGACCAAAGGTAAACTTAATTCTCCAATGGCCAGAAGTATTTTATTTGAAAGTGGGTTTTAAAGTCATTTCAATGAATGTGAGCTTCAGTGGCAAGGAAGTTTACTTCTCATGCCTTTCTTCATTTTAGTGAGAGTAATTGTAGTTGATTGGCTGCTGGCTGGTAAAGGTTGGCTGGTCTAGGGCTTGGAGTAAGCACTCATTGGCTCTTTTGAACTTTTTTTAAGTTGTTTTAGGTTGTACCTTCTGGTATTTAAGCCCTACCTTTGACAGGATTTCTGTCTATACACACTGAACTGAATGGAAGAGTGGCACTGACCACAACTCTGATCGGTGGTATATGACAAAAAAGTATCCTGTTTTTTGCTTATTTTTACTAGTTATTGCTTATTATAGCCATTTATAGCACTTTGTTATTGTCTGGTGCATACTTTTTACTGTGTTCTATTGCTATAAACTAATCTGTATGGTTGTACTAAAATCATCTGCCTTACAGGGCCTGTTAAATCATGTTTGTTACTGTCACACTGTTTGTAAAGCTTTTTAGCTAGTTTCACTGTGTGAAAGTTATTAACTGGAAATGTTCTCCATTTGTTAAACATCTGTTTGTTTGTTCTAATTTCCTGCCAAGGAGTGTATCATATAACTGATTTGTTTGCAGTTGAAAGCATTCTCTAGAGTTTCCTTGCTCCTTTATCTGTTTAAAACTTTCCTTTAGTGGATCACTGCTGTTTTTCTGCTGTGTTAAACATTTCTGTAGTGTTTTCTGCCTAAAATAGTGTAACTAGTAGCTGTAGCACAGGCCAGTTCAGGTTTGCTGTCTCTGAGGCCTAGTTGTTTGTTAGCAGTGTTTGTTTTTTTCTGAGCACATGTTCCAGGCCATCTTGGCTTAACAAAAGCCTTTCTTCACTTTAGTAAGAGTAATTGTTGTTGATTGGCCACTGGCTGGTAAAGGTTGGTTGATCTAGGGCTTGGAGTAAGCACTCATTGGTTATTCTGAGCTTTTTTTAAGTTATTTCTGGTTGTACATTCTAGTATTTAAGCCCTACCTTTGACAGGATTTCTGTCTATACAGACTGAGCTGAGTGGAGGAGGGGTACTGACCACAACTGTTATCTGTGATATATAACAATAAGTATCCTGTTTTTTTTTTTTTTTTTTTTTTTTGCTTATTTTTTCTAGTTATTGCTTATTCTAGCCATTAATAGCACTTTTTTATTGTCTGCTGCATACTTTTTACTGCTGTACTAAAATTGTCTACCTTACAGGGCTTGTTAAATCATGTCTGTTACTGTCACACTGTTTGTAAAGCTTTTTTAGCTAGTGTCAGTGTGTGAAAGGTATTAACTGTCATTTTTCTCCAGTTGTTCAGCATCTGTTTGTTCTGATTTCCTGCCAAAGAGTGCATCATATAACTGATATGTTTGCAGTTAAAAGCATTCTCTAGAGTCACCTTGCTCCTTTATCTGCTTAAAACATTCATTTAATGGCTCACTGCTATTTTTCTGCTGTGATAGTGTGTAGCTAGTAGCTGTAGCATAGTTTACCACCCTCCTTCCCTATAGGTGTCCTGTTCTTATACTTGATGGCTTTGCAGTTGCCCGCCCCTACTGTAAATTTGATCTGGGACACTCCTCCCAGTCTAGTGTCATTAGCTCATTCTGCCTAATACATAGAACATTTGAGAAGGTCAACCCCCTTAGTTTCTTAACCTTGAATTATCTTCTGTTCCTCGTTTCTCCCTTTCTGCTTTACTTACAAAACATACCCTTTATTCAGCTGTTTGCTGGTTTTACAGTATTTGTGTTTCCTCCTCCAACTCTATTACTTCATCTTGTTTTTTCTGTTACTTGTTCTCTAAAGTGTTCATTTGCATCTTCTCTGCTGGATTTATTACTCCTGTTTTTAGCCTGTTTAAATTTTAAGTGTTATTCTAAGCCTCTTGGTTTTGGTTTAAGCACTTAGGGTTTAGGCCAACCCCTTAGCTCTCACTGGCCTCTCTTCTTCAGAGTCTGACAAATATGGATGGACAGTTTCCTATGATTTCTCCTGCCAGCCTGGTCAAAATGGCCATCCTGAGACAGTGTAACAACTGCCTCATGTACGTGGACAACCATCTACTACTGCCACCCATGAACACAATTTGTGAGAGATGCAGTTACATAAAGAAGCTACAGTCTATGCTCTATCCCTCACAAGCCAGTACAGCTGGCACTGAGAATGTTGTCAACACAATCACTATACCTCAAACACCACCCACAAATATACACCACACAACCACATGTGCGGAAGTCCTCAGCAAAAACAAACCTAAACAAAGGAGACCTCAGAAGCAAAAACACATGAAAAATCCACAACCATCCACACCACATACTATGCATAGTCCACACACAAGTGTCTCACAACCAATAAGACCTACCCATAAACCCAACATGTTAATCATAGGAGACTCCATTGTGAGACACACAGATGTGCCTCTCATCAGGCTGGATAAGGAGAAAGTCACGGTTAGTTCATCGTCAGGTGCCAGAATTTGCCATATCACTCATGGACTCAAGTCTCTCAACAGCAAGTACTGTTATGATTCTGTCATAGTGCATGCTGGTGTGAATGACCTGACCTGACTCTCTGGACTATATGAAGAGCAACATGATTGAGCTCACTGAATATGTGTCCCACGCAGGTATGTCCCTAGCCATAAGCAGCATTCTACCGTCACCCAGAATTATGCTTCAATACAAACAGAAAATTATTTACTTTAACAATTGGCTTAGTTTCTGGTGTCATTCCAGGGGGACCAGTACCTAACAGCCTGGGAAGATATGATCGACAGACCACAATGCTTTGCTAGAGATGGCCTGCATCTGTCTCACTTGTGCTTCAGGCTTCTAGCAAAGGCCCTTGCCTCCTCCATAGTGCCTTTTTAGGAAAAGTCATGAGGTCAATAATACCAACATAAAAATTTCAACAAAATGCAAATTAAAGGTCATGCTGATAAACACTAGGAGTCTAAACATGAAAATGCACTCATTGCAAGCATTCTTAACCCTGGAATATGCAGACATTTGTGAAGTCACAGAAACCTGGTTCAAAGCTGTGGAGAGCACCCCAGCCTTACCTGGTTACTCATCCTAACACATTCAGACCCCAAACTGTGGGCAGCAAAACCAAAGGAGGTGGAGTTTCAATATATATTAAAGACACACACACCTCCAGGCTGGTCAGACAGTATGACACACAGGAGACACTCCAGGTGCAGTTAACCATTGGCAAGGCCCCTATTCAAATTATAGCTAGCTACAGGCCCCCCAGTTTGACACAAGATGCCCACTCCGCCTATCTGGACCTCTTCAAATCTATCAAGATTCAACCCTTTACCTTGATCCTGGGTGACTTTAATTACTAAACCACAGACTGGAAAAACTACTCATGCCAGAACACAAATGCCCAGAAAGTCCTCAATTTTATCAGTGCAAATGCCTTGGAACAGGTAGTTGATACCTCCACAAGAGGTGATAACATCTTGGACTTTGTATTAATCAGCATGAGTAACCACAGCAGCACCCCTACAGTATCATCTTCCATGGTAAGATCCGACCATAAAGCGGTCACTTTCAAAGTCACCATCTCTACTGACCTCTCTTTCTCTAGGGTAAAACAAAAAAAACTTCTCCAAAGCTGATTACAACCTCCTGAGGGGTGGTATAAACAGCTTCACAGCCCCCTCCCCCACTATAGGAACTGGCATCAATATCCATATCTACATCAAAGTACTATATGAGAATTTATGTAGATGTATTGAATCAGGAATAACCAACAGGGCAAAATCATTTTCCGCAAGGAAGAGTAAACCTGTCTGGTGGACATCTACAATAAATAAACTATAAAACAAAAGGAAAGATTACTGTCCATGACCAAGAAGGAGCAGGTGCCCAATTGGAACCAATCTCTCCTTACCTTGAACAAGCAAATAAGAGCAACAGTGAAATCCTCTAAAGCCAACTTTGAGTCCAAATTGGCCCCATCTACTAGAGAAAGTCATGAGGCCTTCTTCATAAATGTCTGCAGTCTGAAAGGAAACACCCAGATCTGTTCAGAACTGGTAGTCAGGAACACCACATACACAAATGTTATATATATAGCTAATCTACTGGCTGACAGATTCAGCGAAAATGCCTCCCATATGTCCCCCCATCAGTAAATCAGGACATCCTCAGTACCTGCCCCCCACCCCTTATCTCTAGGGAACAGGTCATGACTGCCCTCTCAATGGCACAGACTCCATGGGACCTGATAACATACCTGGCTGCATCCTACATGAACTCAGCCATGAACTTTCAGCACCATTAGGTACCCTGTTCAACCAAAGCCTGAGTACTAACTTTGTCCCAGCCGAGTGGAGGATAGCCACTGTCAACCTTTTACAAAAAGATGGAGCATCCACCCATCTGGGAAATTATATACCCATCAGCCTAACTAGCTTGATCTGCAAGGCCATGGAATAGATTATCATGGACCTCATTAAGAGGGACATTGGCAACCTCCAAACACTCATCGATAATTGTATTTAGATATGTTAGCAATCCATGTAACCCCATACGAATTGCAGAAGGAGTCATTACTATGCACATTGCGAGTGCTGTGAAAAGCACATTTGGCTGATATCAACGACTGAAATAATACTAATTTTATGAACTCTAATCGTACTTTGACTTAGGAATGGGATCCATTCTCACCATAGTATTAGAAAATCCAAAAGATTTGGAGAAATTAAAAAAAGTGCATTAGCACAGAATAATTGCATAAGTACGCTGAGCCATCACAGTATTTTGAATAACGGCTATATTTTCTTTCATATTGGTATACCCAGTGATGCTTAACTCGTTTGTCCAACTGACTGGTGCATGCTGTGGATTTTCTGTCTTTTTTTGCCATAAGACATGGTGTGCCATTTCTCTGTGATGATATATGGCTATCTATGTTGCTCTCTAACAAATGTTACACATTGTATGAGCACAGAAAGATGATTTTATATGTCCATTCTTAGCATGCATGTCGTATGTCTATCTTTACTGATGATCTAATAGGTTGGAAATGGCAGTATAGGACAGACACAGATGAAAATGAGGATCAAATGGAAGGTATAGCATAAGGCGAGCAATTAAGGAATGATTCAGATGGAGGTGAGCTAGGAGCCCATATCCCCTAAATTCCTAATTCAGCAAAGGCAGAATAATCCTGAAATAAATTAGGTTAGAATGCACAATCTCCCCTGCATAATTTTACGCATGAGTTTAAGCCCCTGCATTCAGGAGTGGAATTCTCTATACCGCTATCTGAGCAACTCAAGCCAGAGAAGAACTTAAAATAAAGGGGTATGAAGGCATACATGTCAGAAAAATGTTAAAATAGTGTTGAGGACTGACAAGTGAGTATTGGAAACCAACATCCCACCCATCTCAGGATTAAAATTATTCTTTCAGAGTATTGACAATGTACAAATCCCATCATGAGCAGACTGAGGCATAGTTTAACTTAATTTTTCTTCATGGTTTCACTGACAGTGCATGATTTGGATTGTTTTTATGGTGTCATAAAGTAGACCTCCATGTATTTGAAACCTTTCTTGCCTAAACGATACTTATTAAACCAATATATTATCATGTGAAGACACATAATAACATACACTGGGGAGCACAGAAAACATGCATTTCAGGGGGATGATGGAACAATGCTAACACTTGTAAACAGCATACAAGAACTAAAAAAACTCCCCCTAGTGTGTTGACAATGTATACATCACTGGCAAACCTTTATATACATGTACTGCATTTAGCCTTATTTGTCATATGCTTTTTAAGTAAGCAGTGCCTGGCACATAAAATTAGACCTCCATGGCTGCAAACTACTGCCTATCTAAGTGATATTCTTTAGAGCTATATGTTACCAAGTGAAGTGAAAGAAGTATTTATATTGAATGCCTCAGACAACACATGTTTCAACAAATGTTAGAATACTGTGGAAGACTACAAAAATAAACACTGGTAAACAACATATTGTATAACAAATAAGGCATCAAAACCCTCCATCTTGTGTATCAACAATTCACACATCACTTCATGAATACAATGAAGCATTAAAGCTGCTACAATGAAACTATTAATTAACTTCACCTTATTTCAGGATTGCTTGGTGATGCACATTGATGGCCAGTTCAGTTGTATGTCTAACACCAAGGTCATAGCATGTTTGAGGGTTTTTTCTATATTTTTGGCATAGGAAAATAACTGCCATTTCTTTGTGTATACACATGGACAATTAAGTTGCTCTCTGCCAACTGTTATGCAATGTATGACCTCAGAAGGATGATGTTTGTTGTTTTATAAGCCAGTTTAAGGCATGTGTGTAGTGTGATAATGTGTTTTTGAAAAGATTGAAGGATGTAAAAGGTATAAGGCAGAGATGAAAAAGGGCAGCAAGAAGACGGGATGACAAAAAGCGAGGAGATATAGAATTCGGACATACATCAATGATTATTATATTGATATGACACATAGCAGTACATAAGCAAGGGCAGAAAATGAAGCTGTCTGACTGTAATGTGACATTAGGAAGACAAATATCTGAGATATGTAGCACATTTGCAGAGTAATTAATGAACCATGTAAAACACACATTCTCTTAACTGTAATGTGGGTATGGCTTTGTGTAGGCTGTGTTACATTTGGACAAGGTTGAAGATTGGAAATGGGAATATAGAACTGAGATTAAAGGGGGAAACACACAGTGGGTACACACAAAATGAACTAAGAAGGAATGAGCTGGATGGAGATGGGTTAGAGGCATGTACCATAACTTCTTAACTCAGCAATGCTACATGACTCCATAATTACATTTTGTTAAATAGTGTCAAACTCCATGGCAGAATGCACACAACAATCATAGGAGTGTTTAATTTCAAGTGAAAGGAACACATGCTTAGCAAGGCAAGATGGTTGCACCTGCATAGATTTGAAACTATCCGTATGCCACTCATATTCTCCAAGGGCATTAGCTGGGTATTCTACATAATCCTATGTAGGGAAGGTGATGGTAAGATACTGATCAAGGTAATGGAACAAAGGAATGCAATTCAAAATAAATGTAATTGAATCCATGCCTGTTTAATCACATCCCCAAAACCAGAACATTAGTCAAGTATGCCAATGAAGCACTCAGGTGTAAGGTGTAAAATTGATAAACAAAAACATTGCAGGGGAATGGCACACAGTAATATGATGAAAACATAACATTGCAAAACTACAACCCACCATCAGGAGATCAGAATCATTCTCCCAGTGCACTAAGAATGGTCATTGCAGCATAGAGACCTTCTTAGGAAAAATATAAACTTTACCATATTTTAATATTTCTTGGTGATGAAGATGTTTGCTCAACTCATTTGTGAGTCTTATGGTAAGTTCTTAGCACATATGAATTACTTTTCTTCATTTTTGCCATAGTATAGAAACTTTAATTTCTCTCTCTCATTATAAATGAGCAGTGGCATTGTTCTTTGCCAACTGTCATGCAACTTATGACCACAGAAAGATAATACATTAGCCATTTTTGGAAATGTGTGTAGTGCTTTTATCTATTTTTGATTAGGTTAAATGTTGGAAATGGAAGAATAGGACAGAGAAAAAAGGTGAAGCAAGCAGGGAGTAGGACACAAGATGAGCATATAAACAATGAACAGGATGGAGGTGGAATAGGAATATTTCTCTCAACTTTTTAGATCAACAATACTGGTGAATTTCAGCAATATTTTAACTATCTACTGAATGACATCCTCAATGGTTTGGAACCAATCATGTGTACATTAAGGAATGGTCTGTGAAGTTGGAAACTATGGGTGAAGGTATTTCATTTTATTTTATTTTTTATTTTTGTGTGAGAAGGGGAGGTTGGGGAAGGAAGTCGGGAAAGTAACATGTGGATACAATGGGGAGGGCAAGATACAAGGGAAGGCAGACATGACTGACAGGGTGTGAAGTAATACAATGAGGAAAGGAGAACACAGTGGTGAAGGAGACATCAGACAAATAAACGGAGGTCAGTGGTACAGGGAGGATTGCATACCATATAGAGGTTGTCAAACACACAAAAAGGAGAGGAGCACTGGGGCTAAGGATAGGATTTGGTATTCAGATAAGCAGACTTTGATGGCTCCACCAAAGTGTTAGATTACTCCTCACCCTGGAAGCTGTCACCTCTGTATCCTGTCTCAGAAAGGGGAGTCAGTACTGAGCAAGCATGACTCAGCAAGTCACTGGAGCATGGTCTCTATATGGCCAATGCTGGCATCAGAGTACCTGTCCAGTATCTTCCCTACAAGCTCTGATGGCTTCTAATGGATGACAAAATTGTCTCTTCAACTTGTACTGCTTCTGGTAGGTACTAGTGACACAAATGAAGAGATAAAAAAAGGAATAAAAGAAATAAGATGGCAGCTATGATGAGGAAGCATACAAAAACAATGAAACTGCATTCTTAACTATTTGCTTATACCAATAATACAGTGAAGGGAAAAAATATTAATGAAAGGTCCTACAGAGGTATTTTAACACTTTATCCATTTTATTTAAAAGTTTATTCCTTTAGCTTTTTTAACACTTACACTATGACAAGAACATTTTTTGGGCGATTTATAGGCTACATCTGCCCATAAGAGGCATAAGAAACAGACTTGGGGGCTAAATTGCTAATTCCACATCTACTGGTCTGAGTTACATATCAATTTGGTTGGGAAGAACTCTGTTTTACATGGAGGGAAAGCCTGTTCCAGAGAAGGACTAGTCTCTGAGACATATACATGTTCCTCCAACATGTCCTGTTTATGTTGCAGATGAGGTTTAAGTGTCTAAATTGGGTATTTCTAATGTTATTTCTTTACAATAGGTCATCTAAGTGGGATCAGGTGATGCTTTGCAGGCTACGAATAGACTAGCTCTCAACTGTCTGTAGGAGACCAAATACAAGGATAGGGCTATGAGACTGTCTGCATAGGACATGTTGTTTACACCTTGTATTCTTTTTTGTGAGGATCCTGTATTTATGCTCCAGTTTGGAAGACCTGTAGCCTCTGATAATGTTGGTGAGGATGAGATAGCAAAGTAGGGAGATTCAGAGTGTGTGCTAGATCCAGAGAGTGTGACCCACACATTCTCTCCTCAGACTGTGGACACAATCTCACTGGCTGCACATACCCAGGAAACATTACCATCTCAGACAGGACAAGCTGACAGTGACATTGCAGATCAGGGAAGTATGGTGGCAACAATGGTAGGGAGGGTCAATATGAGGGGGAGGTTGGTTATGGTGATTTTTGAAGGCATGGTTACTGCCCTCAGCCTAAGGCTAGTGTATCAGTAGCTACCACCAAACTTATGTGCAAGACCATCATGCAAGCAGAGGTGAGATCCACCAGAGCCTCTACAGAAGATGTAAAAATGATCCAGGCTATGCATGCTGACATACAGAAGAGCATGAACTGTATTTGTGATTCATTGGCTAGACTGAACCACACATTTGAACATGCAGAGTCTAATATGGGTCATCTGTCAGGAACTAGGGGTTGTCATTCTGGCCAGTCATTTGCAATGTCCTCAGATGTTAGCTGACCTAGCTGTGGACAAGTGAGATCCTGCTCCAACAGTGCCAACACATCCATTGTGACATAATTTGTGGATGTGTCTACACCCAGGAAAAGCTGTTTCCATGGTTGTGGTCATTTTTATGCTGGCAGAGCTTCTAGCAGATGTCAGTCACAGTCAGGTAGCACACCACCATCTGACCAAAGTCATGGGCCAACAACTGCATCTTCTGGAGGAGCTAGCACTCATGGGTGGGGGTGCATATGGGAAGCTTAACCCTCTGTTATGCTTGTCATGGACCTGTCCATTAGGCCATTGTGCACTGCTGCACAACATGCTGAGGCTATGTTCCTACAGACACAGAAACATACACTACCACAACCCCCAGCACATCCCACAATTCTACTAACATTGGCCCTTTCTGACATTATCCCCTCTCATACCACTTCTGGCACTTCCCTTAAAATTACTCTTTTCTTATTATACACCTGGGTGCTTCCCCTCAAACACCTCCATGTGAAAGACATGCACTCCTGTACTCCCTTTTCCACCTGTGCAAATGATAATAACTGTGTCTTGCCCTTTGTATGTTGCTATTTGGGTTGCTTATGTCTGCTGCACAGTGTAGCCAGCATATGCATTGCACAGCCAGCCTATGAATAGTAAGCAAAGTTTGGTGTTTCTGTACAAATCATTGTACTGTATCTATCTGCTTAAATGGTGTATCTTAATGAACTCTATTTTCCATCTGTGCAAATGATGATAACTGTGCCCAGCAACATTTGTACATTGCTAGTTGAGTTGCCTATATCAAATGTGCATTAAGGCCAAACCATACATAGGTAAGCAAGGTTTGGTGTTTTTGTCTGCATAATTTTTACTCTGTGTATCTGCTTAGCTCTTTTATCATTATATTGTAAAGCTATGTCCAATCTGCTGCTTCTTTGCTAGTGTCATGGTGTATTGTGCCAACCTCCATCTAGCATGGTTATCCCCCTGTCTACTCCTTGACTATCTCATCTGCAGCTTCCAGTGGTGCTATGAACTGAGGTACCTGTTCACCACCACCCTGTACACCCAATCACATGCTCTATGTTTCCGGTTTGGAATGAGTATGGCTGTAACCTTGCTCTGTTGGGTTATGTGGATTGTTCACTGGGGTCATTAACCAAGATTTGAGGACATATTCAGCATCATCCATCAGATATCCATGTGGGAAGTCACCCTTCACAAATTATATAAATATAGATGTAGATGTTGATATATATATATATATATATATATATATATATATATATATATATATATATATATATATATATATATATATATATATATATATATATATATATATATATATATATATATATATATATATATATATATATATATATATATATATATATATAGGTCCCCTTCAGTCAATTGAATGTTTACAAGTTTGAACCACATATGGCCGAGGCCATATGTTCAAACTTGTAAAAGTTCGAGTGGACTGAATGGAGATCTCCGTACAGAGCGGAAAGGGATCATTTCCTGTTTCAGCAATGTTGTGCGATCTTGGAGTTGGTATATTTAAGTAAGGGGGGGTCTGGGGGGTGCAGGGGGGCTATCGATGTTTATTTTTGTGTTTTTTTGTTTTATGTGTTTTTATTTCAGTGTTCGAACTTTTACAAGTTCGAACATATGGTCTCAGCCATATGTGATTCGAACTTGTAAAAGTTTGATCTACTGAAGTAGATCCATATATATATATATATATATATATATATATATATATATATATATATGGGTCTACTTTGAAAGACCGACACGCTACTTCGCCGACACAAAAATCACCGACGCCAGATAACCGACAACACACAAAACCGACAACACAAAACACCGAACACCATAACACCGACACACGGAACGTAAACAACACACTATACTACATAGCATAGCCACTAGCCCTAACCCAAACCCTAACCCTAAGGTCCGACACTATCGCACACTCACCCTACCTGCACCCTAACCCTAACTCACTTAACCCACCCCTAACCCCAAGGTCCGACACTATCGCACACTTCACCTACCTGCACCCTAACCCTAACTCACTTAACCCACCCCTAGCCCAAGGTCCGACACTATCGCACACTTCACCTACCTGCACCCTAACCCTAACTCACTTAACCCACCCCTAGCCCAAGGTCCGACACTATCGCACACTTCACCTACCTGCACCCTAACCTAACTCACTTAACCCACCCCTAGCCCAAGGTCCGACACTATCGCACACTTCACCTACCTGCACCCTAACCCTAACTCACTTAACCCACCCCTAGCCCAAGGTCCGACACTATCGCACACCTCACCTACCTGCACCCTAAACCTAACTCACTTAACCCGTCCCTAAACTACAGTCCCTCACTATCACACACTTACCTTACCCGAACCCTAACTCCGACACTAACACACACTCACCTTTCCCACAGCCTAACCCGAAATCCCACAATATCGCACACTTACCTCACCGCTCCTAATTCCGTCACTGTCGCACACTTACCGGGTCGCGATCACACATTACCCTTGTCGGTCTTTCCGCTGTCGGCAAATCACCCTGTCGGTAAACTTACCTGTCGGTCGTATATATAGATAGATATAAATTGATATATAGATATTGTGGGCACTTAGCAGCAGCACACAGGCCTATTGAGTGCATTAGAGAGTGTGCAGAAAATGCACTGTTGTGCTCATCCTCACATAAGCTTTTTTTTCTCACATAACATTATTTACAGCAAATGTAAGCCATGAAAATGCAAGTGATATGACATACTGTCTCTGCCCTCATCTTACATACTCCTTCCCTGCTGCTAGCTCTTTCATAACCTCCTTATAGGGCTCATCTTCCACAGCCTGTTCTGGTGTAACTTGTCCCATCTGCATGCATATTCCTTGATGCATCTGTTTCCCTAATATTATGTTGTGTAATACTGCACAAGTGGCATAGAGGAGTAAACCCTGACTGCAGCCAGATGACCTTAGTTTGATTAGTGACTTGGGTGACCGAGAGAATGGCATGGAGAAATGGGTGTTTCCATCCTTGGAGGAGAGGGTGGTTATGTGGGCATCTCCTGCAATGATTCATGGTGGAAACTGGTAACATCCTACGGTTACGAGTCATGGTCCAAAGAGAAGACAGGTGATGGATATGGCTGAGCTGCTGCTGTAGAGATGTGATACACTGCATGCCCCCCATTGCATGTCTGCCCCTCAGATACAACCATGATATTGGAAGAGTGGTGGGAGTAACAGGGTATGTCATAAGGAAAAAAAACTGGCAGATTGAATATGGCCAAACCCCCCAGGATGTCTCTAGGTTTAGCATCAGTCTTAGTCTAAATCAGAGAAAGTACATGGGTGTTTTGGAGATACTTGCAGATCCAGCAAAGGATGTAGGCCACTGCCTGTTTAAATCTTTGTATTTTCATGTTAACAACTGTAGCAAGGGTTATGAACATATTTTTCATTTGTCTCTTTGCAAAAATACTTTTTTATTCTTTTTACGGTCTTTAACTTTTGTTTTGTTGGAAAACTGTGCAAGGCACCAATTGACTTAACTATAGCTCCATACATCACTTTTGTCCATAGCTGTAATTCATAATTTTTCCTACAGGTATCACCTTTCTTAAAACCATTCTATTCTTGAAGTATTGACCTCCACTCAAGCCCTTCCTTACCAAAATTCTACCTGCTTATCACACTGTATCTTGTGAGGTTCTCTATTCCTTCACCATCACATGAGCAGTTTGGTAGCACAAATGTGATGGGTTCAGATAATATATACTGCTATATTTGACCTGCATCTGAAATATGAACATTTTCTTGCAACCTTTTACAAGTAAAAGGATTATCAGCAAACATTTAATTTAGATAACACATAATCCTGGCTGTTAAAATTAGCATTTTTCATTACTTTGCACGTAATACAGTTATCTTATGATAGCAGTTTTGACAGCTGTCAAATTCCATGGTTTTACAGTTATTTTGGCAGCTGTCAAACCACAGCTATTTAAAGTTTAAAATATATGATGCAGTTTCAGCATCTGACACACATAGATGCACACTACACACACACACACACACACACACACACACACACACATACACACACACACACACACACACACACACACACACTCTCTGAAAGATACACACATACACACACACACACGCACACACACACACACACACACACACACACACACACACACACACACACACACACACACACACAAATACCCAGCTAGTTTAGAGCAGTATCCATAGCTCTTGCATAGAACAACACACATAAGTTCCAAGCAACAGCAGGCCAAAGAGAAGGGAACTAAAAACTCAGGAAACCATTGCTCAGACTTAAGGGTAAATAATTTGTGAGGTATTTTATTACAGGATTATTTATTAAACACCAAATAGTATAAGAAGTTCATAATGTGTAATGCAGTGTACCTATGTAGAATTATACACCAATGATTTCTTTATAGTACAGCAAGTGTTTTTATTGTAGTAGAATAGTGTGCAAACACAAAATGATTGAAACAGTCTAATACACTGCAGCTTTTAATATCTAATGCATTGTGCAGGTCTCTCAGTTATATTGCTGTTTACTTATCAGGAAACTACTGACCTTTTCCAGAACAGAATAAAAAATGTATTGTCTGGAAAATAAGTCTTGTCACATGAACTATTTTCTCCATTTATATATTTAGTGAACCACATTAAGACAGGAGCATGAAATGAAAAATGTTATTTACCAAAATATGCTCACTGGCTCAGGAAACAACAAATTCAATTGGATTAGCATAGTATTTGCTGTTCAGAGCTGTTCCAGCTCTGAGGTATTTTCATCACTGAATAAACAACATGGTAATGAAGAAAAAGTCTTGAAGTAGTAATTCATTCACTTGAAATAAATCAAGAAAGCAGTATGTTATTATAAAGAAAGCCATGGAACGGATTTATACTTCATGCACAAAGAGTGGAAACCTTTGTTATTAAAATACATATTTGTAAAATGGCAATTTGTACTTTTAACAGACACTGAACCTGCATATTTTAAAACATTCTAGTGGGTTAAATGAAGTCACTCTCTAAATGTACAGGGCAGGTTTACTTCCACTTGCATTTTGGAAGGAAGAGAAATGATAGAGAATACATAGCAAAAGCTGGCTTAATTGGCTATTTTGAACCCGTACTACCATAAAGTATTGCATGAGATATAAAATATAATGGAAGAAATAAGTTACTGAATATCTGTTAAAAATAAAAAAATATATCCATATGTGTGTATGTGTATATATTTATGTATAGTCTACATAGATTTTACCATGATACATCCACCACATAATGACAACAAAAGCTGTAGATCCGCCGATAATAGTTAGACACCAATAAAGGATGTATTAATGAAAGGCAACTGGCTAAAGGTTTAAAACAAGCAGCAGGCCAGCAAAGCAAATACCCTCAGTAATTAATTTATGGTACTTTGTAAAAAAATCTAGTTGTTAAAAAAGGTTATTAGAGATTTTTCATGATTAATAATAATAATAATAATAATAATAATAATAATAACAACAGAAATACATGGGACTGTCTAAGATACTTTTGTATGACATTTTCTTAAAATGAGCATTAAATCTGTTCTTTTATTTTACTTTTTGATTTTCGGATCATTCACAAACCCCTGCATCCATCCACTGTAATGTTTTAGGAATAGGGGACACTACTGTTCTCATGCCAGGCTGAATAAAAATACAGTAACGGTTAGCTGTCTTTCCAGACCCAGGATCTAAAATATAAGAAGGGCACTTAGGTCCCTCCATCCTGGTAACTAGGATTATGACCAGGCAATGACCCATGTGTAGGTAAATAAGCTTAGGTGCTCTACCCAGAGGAAAATACAATATATGATTCAGTTTGTTATGCATATTCTGAGGCAGGAAAGACTCCAGTCTAGAGCTGTATATTATCTCAACATGATGGTGAAATTCAAAGCCTTGATGATTGTCTTTAATTGGCTATATGGATGACGTCATCCAGTTTGTGTCCACTTAGGACAAAATTGCTGACAATTATTCCTGCTTTGCTAGAGATCGATTGAAACTGTCTTATCATGTCTTCTGCATTCTGGCTAAATCTTTTACTGCCCCATATTTCCTTTTTGTTACAAACTGCAACTGAGTAAAATGTGATTTAAAATGCCCAAGCTAGAGGCCCTCTTGCAACATAAATGCATTCATATATGTTTGACTGCAGACACGCACTTTTAAAGCAATGAAAGTACTCCATCTCTTAATGAATTTAGCGCCTATTATGTCTTTGTCTTATGTCTTATGTCTTCAAACCTACTGCCAGTTATGAAAGAGTATCAGTAAAAATGTCAAGGATATCATCACCTCAAGCCATTTTCCTTGGGATACCAAGTGTGAACTTCTAGATTTCTAAATTACCTTAAATGAGATGAATTATCACTTTATAGCTACCTATAAAACACACTCTTTGTCTCCTTCTGACAATAGCTACCTAATAGCATAGATGGAACCCCTGTTAAGTAGAATACCTTTCTCTTAGGACCTCAATTATCCATCATTACATTAGGTCACCAACACTGCCAGTGGTCAACATGTGCAGTACTTCTCTGACATTATAAATGCTATCTCCCTTGTATGAATAGTGAACTATCCTACTACTGAGCCAAATCCCCTTGATTTTGTCCATGCAAATATAGCAACATTTAGCACACATCCATATGCATATTCGTGACCTTATCCATCAAGACTGATGGTGCTTTCCCTGCTAATACTCACATATTAAGGACTTCTCAAAAATAAATCTTCAATTACTTGATCTAAATAATCGCTGCTGTAATCCTCCCACAACAGACCTTACTGCTAAAGCTATTACCTATGCCTCTGACTTCTATATTCTCTTAAATAGTTGTATGGATAAGGCAATCTCTATATGCACCCAAATATAAAAAGAAATTTAAAAGTAAATTTATAGTGTAGAATACCCATATAAATAAATAATATAACAAGAGAAAGAGGTATTTAAGGTTTACATTACAAGAGGTATCACTGAAAATTTTATGCCACCCTCAGTTACAGCTATTCCACAAAATCCACAGCCTCTTCCACACTCTGTGGTGATATAAACCATGTGTTCTCAGTCTTCTAAAGAGATAAGGGCACCATGTCAATGTGTCATAATAACATGCCAGATTGACCAGGTATCAGTACAGCCTATCTGAACTTCTACTTAACTTCATTAATCTAAACCTCTCTTGTCGGTTGTATTCTGAAAACCTGAAAAACAGCCACTGTAATGCTGTTACACAAGAGTGGCCCATTCACAGACCCTTGCAACTATTAGTCCCATTAGCCTTATATGTAAAGCTAAGGAAAATATTATCTCAGACTTTATTAATCTGTACATTGAAAATTTCTTAATTCTGGACTCTCATTACATCAGCTTTATCAATGGCAAGTCCTGCTTCTTTACCCTCTTAATTAATTTCTTCAAAAAGGTTGCTGAAGCAGTTGCACATTACATACAACATAGGTAGACTTGGCCAAGGCCTTTGACAGTATTTTTCATGCAGGAATTATTGGAATTATTGACAAACTTAAATATAAATCCATATGTTGTGGAATGGATATGCAACTGGTTGTCTGACACAACTTATGTACTTAAAGTCAGAGGGGCCACTTCTGAAAGCAAAAAAAAAAAAAAAACAGTTGCCAGTGGTGTACCACAGAGCTCATTGTGATGCCCTCTCCTATTTAGCATCTATTTCTCAAATGTTCAGTCCAACAAATCTGAACACTGGTTATCGAAGTTTCCAGATGAGCTTTAGACTGGTATTGTTATATAAATATCCGCTAAGAGAATTGCGACATTGTCATGTGTGAGATTATGTTTGCAATTAGTGCAGAGAATGAACTCAAACTAAATGTGAAAAAATGTAATATACCCCATTTTATTAAACACAACCTGTCCTCATCGTACCACACATAGGACACACCACTCCAGTCAGACACTGTTTTAAGGGATCTATTCAATATTCTTGATAATTCCTTAACTTTTGATCATCTTGTCAACACAGTAGTTTAGAAAGTCTTTTATCTGGTTCATCTAGTTTTCAAAGTGTCTCATCTACATCCAAGGAAGTTTTAATTCCCCTTTACTCATTTCTCATCAGATCTGTTATTGAATTCAATGATTCTTTTGGCATGGATTTCTCTAGATATACCACATAACATAAGAGATGTCACAGATTCCTAACTAAAAAATATTAATGTCTTCAAGATCCTGAGTGGTCTGGACAGACTGGCAGCACCCTCTATGTACTCACTTTTTATAGACTTCTCCGCGATGGCCTTATGAACCATGAAAGATCTAACTCTTCTTGATATCTTTTTTTTTAACAGAGCAAATTGTTTCTCAAATATCCAGTCAAAAGAACTAAATCATTATCAACAATTAAAAAAAGACATTAGAATGATAGATTAATGCCTCCTCTGTTCCCATCTCTGCAATAAACTTCCCCTGTATGTCAAGCATAGCAATAACCTTGTTGCCTTCAAGTCATACCAAGATAATTGACCGAGCAGCCTCAAATTCTCCCCCATTGTCTCTTGTATTGCCATCCTTGATACTGTGGAAAACTTCTGAATGTAGTTTATTATCTGGGTTGGAATGGTCTGTGCTCTGAAGAATGATTGATTAGCACTTAACTATGGACCTATGACAGCATCAACCACTAGGATATGAATGGTAAGATAGCCTGTTCTCTTAAATCTTCATTCATAGATCTTTGAAAACATTTGCTTGTATGTGCATGTTAGTGGGCACTAACTTATACAGAGGATAAAGATTATTTAATATTCAAAAGATTCCAGGTATCCTGTGTGAATGACAGAATTCCCAATCTGATTTGAATTAAAAAAACTCAGGGGGTTACACTGGAATATAAACAAAGCTGGTAGCATTGATCAGAATGCCAGTCTGAGTATCTATTTTTAATTTGGGATTTGATTAAGGTCATTATAAAGAACAGAAACTCTGCATATCATAGTTTTTAGAAGACTGATGTGGTATTACATTAAAGTCTAGTGCAGGATAATAAAGCATAACAGATTGCCTTCAGACGAGATGATCCCAGTTATTCCCATTAGTTGTAATATGTAATTATTGACCATGGGATGGATAAGGCTAATCTCTAATCAAATGGGATGGGTTAATTTTAGCACAAAAAATTAAACTGGCTAGGCTTAAAATAGCCCATAAGTGCAGGTAGCCTAGTACTTACCTATGAACCTATAAAAGAAGCAGTTGGACTGAGGAGCATTATGTGTGATTTTTGGGTTCCACTTGAAATCATCGAATTACCATTTCATCGAATTGCAAATCATCGAGACCAAATCGTCAAAAACTCATTTCACCGAAAACTCATATCATTGAATCTCAAATCATCGAAAACTATAAAGCAACTACAAATAACATCCCAGACACTGTTTACTATGTTTATGCAGGGGGGCAAGCCCCCCTTCACACCCCCCATAATAAAATATACCAACTCCAAGGTCGCACTACAGTGGGGTTAGGAAATAACCTCTTTCCCCCACTGTAGTGCAACCTTGGAGTTGGTATATTTATTTACGGGGGGTGTGCGAGGGGGGGGGGGCCTGCATAAACATAGTAAAAACTTTGTGGAATGTTATTTGTAGTTGCTTTATAGTTTTCAATGATTTGAGATTCGATGATATGAGTTTTCAATGAAATGAGTTTTCCACAATTTGGACTCGATGATTTACAATTCGATGAAATGGTAATTCGATGATTTCAAGTGGAACCGATTTTTGCAAAGAAGTGAATCTAATCAAAATTTGCATAATGATTCCAACAGGGAAATTCAAGCAGCACAATAAATATATATTTTTAATAGTGATTTCAGCAGACTTTGGCATGAGATAAAGTTAGTTATAGTGAAACATGATTGGTTTCTGTCAGGTTACAGAATGGCTTTAGATCAAATGTTATTTGGTGGAGGTATAATGGCTGAAAACAACATTTGGCAATCTTTGAGATTGCATTTTTACCCACTGATATTCAATCTCAGAGTCTATGTATGTAAGTTAGGGGGTCCCCAGCAAAAAAAAACAAAAGAAAAACACTTTTTAGTGATTGCTAATTGTGTTTTACATTGTTTTTTTTTAAATCAAATGGCTCTCAATTTAAAATTATTCACTGAATCATGTTAACATGATCTGGATCAGGTTTGCAATATATTGATGTGTGATATGAGGGGACAGAGAGAGATGATTAAGTAGCCTGATGGGTGGCACAAAATGGGAGTGTTTGTCAGACTACTTGAGATGGACACACTATTTAGCACTACAAGCCTTACAGATGTGAGTACACTGAAACATGCCCATCCAGGGAAAGGGGATATTCAGTGTGGATGGGACTGGGTCAGAGGATCAGCAGGTGATTTCATGAAAAGGTTCAATTTTCAATGTCAGATATTAGGGACCAGCACATGAACTCACTGCCCATTAAAGAGGCTCCTAATTTGAGAGTTGACAGGCAAAGTAAACAGGAGATTATGATGTAATTATTCCATACAGGAAACCCTGAGGACTGTAATTAGGCCAACGAAAGACAGAATCAGGTCCCACCCAGAAAAAAGAGGCATAGTGGTGATATTAATCAAAGGGAGTGAAGAAGGATACGTTGGGATGGATAAGGAGTCATAGAAAATGCACAGGTGATAAGTTAGGAATAATTGTAAAAATGCCTCCATGGGAAGCTTGCTTTTGCTACTGTTATGCAGCTTTTCTTTCCTCTTCTTCCCATTTGCATCTTTAGTGATGATGGTGTTGTCATCTGTCATGTGTAGAGAAGGGAGGGGACTGAACCAAATATGAAGGGTAATGACACAGCTGGAAGGATGGCAACTGTATGAGTGGCAATATTACCTTGATGAGTGGTCAGGATGCTGAACACAAGACAGGAGGCTTGAAAAAGTGTTTCAGAAGTTGGATTGGATTCTTGCTCATGTGAAATGCCATAGGAATATTTTTTTTTGTTAAACAAACTGAATATAACTAGCCAAAAGACTTAAATGAGGGATACTGTACTACCTACACTTTTTTAGGAATGAGCACTGGATATCTTCTCTACAGGAACTACTCCATATTCTGGTTTGCTGATCTAAAATTGAGAATAATGTGATGACTTCTGGTGAGGGAATTCATATGAAAATATTTGTTATTCATGAAATTATATATCTGGACTTAATGTAGCTTGAATTATACCCAGGAGAGCCCACTGCAGAATTTCAGAAACAAGACAGAGTCAGCATAATAGGGTCCTACCATTAGGAAATTAATATGATGTTGTAAATGCAAGATATTATGGAGTGTATTGCTGCAGTGACTAGGAAATAATCACATAAAACCAGCAAGTGGTGTGTGTGTGTGTGTGTGTGTGTGTGTGTGTGTGTGTGTGTGTGTGTGTGTGTGTGTGTGTGTTTTGGGGGGATCAGTCCCAGGACTTGATCTATGTATGTTAAAATGCTAGGAGTATGACATCAGAATAAGTATAGAAAATGTTCACAAATGCTGAGTAGTGAGGCTGAAGAAGCAGTAATGCCACAATAAACAACACTTCAGATTAGAGCAGATGAGATATGTGTGGAGTCTGGTAAGAAGTGCGCATGAGGTTTGGTGGCAGACACCATCAAAGATGGCAGGAAGAGGGCAGTGCTGTTTTTCATGAACAAGAACGTGGGCTGGGAGAGGGCAGTTAGTAATGCAGCAGGAGAAAGGAAATGTGTGCAGTTAAGTTGCATTTGTTAATACAGAATGGTGGTGCTGGGCTACTTGCATCGGCCTAATATACATGAATTGAAAGTTTTTCAAAGCTATTTTCATAATCTGGAGAAATGTGGGGAGGCAGGAAATTAAATGTAATTGCTGATATCTATAATTTAGTACTAGATTAGTATAGTATATAGATAGTAGAATTTTACAGGGGAGATGAGATGAAGAAGATGAGCTGAAATCAGGGATAGTGATGTTTGAAATAGTAGAAATATGGAGAAACAAATGGGGAGAAAGGATTGAGTAGACTCTTAACAGAAATAAGCAGAGGCAGAAAATTAGACTAGGCTGATTGTTAGTGTGATAAGATACAGTGACTGAGTATAAGAGGGTAGAAATAACAGCACATGAGGTTAGAACAGAGCTTTGGAAAGATGATAGGCTGATGTTGAAGGTAGAAATTATGTAAATGACAGGGGGTGGGAGAAACATTATAGTTTAAAATGATGGTAAGAAGTTGTCCAACATATTTCCAAAGACTCGAATAATAACGAAGGATGTGGTAAGACTGGCTGGAAATGTCATGTATAGACACATAATGGTCTGTATGATATCAACATTATATAGTATTCATGGATCTACTTGAAGAGAATGAAAACCCACTTATCCAAATCTCTAATGACCGAGATGACTTTGCCAAAGCCACACTTTAACGAACACCCGGAACACCAACAACGAACTCAGGGAAACTAACCACTCATCCATTTATACAAAAAATACACATCTAAGTAAATCACACTCACTCATGGGGGGGGTTTGCCCCCACACCCTCCTTAACTTAATATATCAACTCCAAGATTGCACTACAGTGGGGAAAAGGCAAAAGTTCATTGTGGTGGCCAAGTGGTTTCTATCCCACAATAACTTTCCATTGTTCCAAGTGTTCGTTAAAGTGTGGTTTCAGCAAAGTCATCTTGGTCATCAGAGATTTGAATAAGTGAGCTTTTGTTTTTTTCAATTAGACCCTGGATATTCAGGAATTCAAATCCTGGAGCACAGACAGCAGCTCATAGCCTTAATCCTGTGTGTTAAATGCAAGGCTTGCTAATAGTAATTTCCTTTCTTAAGGGTATATAATTCACTATGGCACATCCCTTTGATTTAAAATAGGAAGATAAGGTTGTGATACTATACAGGATTGCTAAAAAATCCACTATGTTTCATAAGAACATTTTAAATCACAAGTGAAACACCATTCCATATTTAACAGATTCCTTATGGATTTTTAATTTACTCTATGTATATTATACTGTCTCTAAGCTTTTTTTTTATTTTTATGGACCTCCTTCATCTCAAGCATTGTTGACTGTGATGCAACAGTTTATGCTTACTGATATATTTTTAAACAATTTTCTGGTTCTAAATCTTGCCTAGACTTAACTTGGAATTTTCCTTCCATTAGGTTGGAACAAGATTTTGGTACATTCTGACTTTCCTGTTTCTGCATGCCAGACAAAATCATCAGTGTCCGCTCACTGATAATGTGGCAATACCTGACACTGCTGTAAACTCCCTGTTTTGTGTTATAAGGAATCATCCTTCTGTTCCACACTTTGTATTTTGGAGAATACATCATTCTTTTTGTATAACAGCATATCTTAGCCATCCACATAGTGCAGTCTTTGCTGTACTGATTGCCAGTGACCGTAGCTCCCATCTGGACATTCTGTTCAATTGACTATTTACTTTGCATCCTTCCTTCTGTGTACAAAGATTTTTGTACTTCTGTCATAGCTGAATTTATGCCCTTTCTAACTTTTTCTTCAGTAAGTCTAGAGCATTGTTTTGATTTGCATTAACGATAAACAAGAAATAGTCACAAACTTGCTTTTTTGGTTTCCTTCCCATAGGTAGCTGAACTGCATATGGGGTTTAATCCATGAAAAGCAACATTCTGGTGAAGCCATACTATTATATTTTTCATTAAGTTTTTCATAATATATATTGTCCTTTCCAGTTGTCAATTACAGTGGGGGTAATAATGGCTAGATTTTTTTTTGTATCCCTATTTCCTTGTAATATTCCTGAATCTGTCATCATAAATTGAGTTCCTTTGTCTGAAACAGTTTACTCAGGCGTACTATATTTTGATAATGTACTCATCAAAATATCTATCACATGGTCATTTCTAGTATTTTTCAGTTTTTTTTTTCTGTTTTCAGACTTCAGAAACTGAACCAGGATATCTGGTTAACCAAGTTTGTGGGGGACTATAAACTGGGTACTGTTCTCAAGTTCCCCTCTAATTCCTAGGCCATCCAACATAACCTTATACTTGTTAGTACATGATGTGTAAATAGACTCAAAATTAAATGCAAAAATCTACAATATGATCATGTTCGGTACGCAGTCCCCCCCCCCCATCTTATATTATACACAGCACCCCACTTCAAACTGAGAATTTAGCTAGACACCTTGGAACATGGGATGATAATTCCTTCTCCTTTGATCATCATGTAGCTATAGTGGTCAGGATGTCCTACTACTTAGATCAGCTGCCCCCCCCCCCCAAAAAAAATCATCTAGATCTATACATAGTCATTGCCTCTTATATTCTGCAATAGATAGGTCAGTCATAGAATACAATGCACCCCTTGAGATGTACTTCACTAGACATAATCAAACAACTGGAAATATCCCATATGGTTTTAACTAAAAAGATCACTGATTTAAGAACCCAAAACAACCTGAAAAGACTTAAAACACTGATCACCATATTCAGTGTGCTACAGACTCCTGGGGTATAATATGTGCCTTGCTTTCCTTCTGTGTCATTAGTAACCCAGTACTCCAAGATCTCTTGCATCTGTATACATCAAGAATTCCTACTAATACTAGGACCAGAAATCTAAGCTTACATCAGCAAATCAACAAAATACAGTGGAGAGATAGATTTACTAAGCAACACCTTCCCCACCTCTGGAACAGACTTCCCCTGCAAAATAAGCAGTGTGATACATTATATACTTTCCAATGACAAGTAGATGACTGAATGGGTAATCTCTCATTCACCCCTGACCTGACTGGCCTAGACCTACTTGAAAAAGGAGACAAAAAGGTCGGTACTGGCAAAGGGTAAATTGCCATTAGGCAGGGTTGCTTTTATTTTCTATGATCATATGATAATTGCATGGGCTCTGTGAACTTCAGTAATTATCCACACACAACAGACAATGATTTTCTCAGCACTAAAGCAAATTTACACCTACTTTGTTAAATGGAAGAGCTGAGATAATTGGCCAGATTTTAAAAGAAACTTGCACCCAGAGTAACATGCCAAAGGAGATCTTCACCTATCTATGGACATGACTGATTCCAAAACAGCCAAATGTATAGTGGATGATTATTGGTGCATGCCTAATTCTTTAAAGAAGCACTTATGTTGCACATAAATAAAGGGATACCAATGTTTCTAGTGGAATATTACATGACATTCTGTCAGCTAAGTGGTAGATGCCACAGTGGCTTACCAAAATTCTTATATTGCTTAACTTTACATATTCAACAGGGTTTTTAGAAGACAACCAGATGGAGTTGAAGCAAGCTGCAGTTAAACTAGTTCTCTGGCCAAGAAATTATACTTAGGTGTAGGCTGGAAATAAAGGTGGTGCAGGCTGTGTGTGAGATGTATGCACCCAACATGCCCTCATTCAGTCTGTGGGGTAAACCAGTCGCAGTACATACAAATGCTTATATGAGGCTTGGCCTCTGGGACATTCCAGCAACACATTTGTGATAGCATAGGGGTGAGCCAGACAGCTGGTAGTAATATAATAGGACAGTTTGTGACAGTTTTGTGGAGCAGCTTGAAAACTGTTCATGTAAATGAAAGGGCATGCAGTAGTGATGGAGGCCATTAGGGACTAGCATGCTCTTCCTTAGAAGGGAGCAAGCTCAGTGGATTGGAAAACAGACCTTTTTTTGCTCTTCAACCTAATTTTGAGTGGGCACCAGACTGTGGAGCAGCACAAGGCACCAAATAACCCAGCTACAGTTCTGGCTAGAGATAACATCTCAGTGTCACCAGTTGGACTCCAACATCTTCTGCAGCACTATTGCTATGAGCCTGGCGCCTGCTGTGTTTGGTATAGAGCCAATGCAGATGTTCCACCTGCAGTAGCATTGTGCAAACACCAGTATTCATGAACATGGGATGCAGAGTGCAGAATTGTATCAATGTAGCATGAACAACAGAAAACGCGGTGTATTCTGTGGCCATAGAATGTATTCACTCTGCATGTAATGTCCTTCCAGACATGGTTCCTCCACACCATTATCATCATGTCTGCTAGGAAGTTACTCTCTTGTTTATGAAGGGCAAATGGGCATGACTAATGATTTTTTTTCTCTCTCTCTTTCTGTAACATTGTTTTGCCATCTATGTGCTTCACTCATCTGCAGAAAACACAAGTGTACTGCAACCTTTGGAACATTGGGAAATGTGGTAATGTAGAGGGCATTAACATACACATGCACATAACATGCAAACATGCAAAAGTGAATGCTGATATACCTTGCGGACCATATACATGACAGTAGGAAGGGTGAGTTGAAAATGTTTATACCTGTATAGGCAGTGAAAAGAGAAGATGACCAGTAACCAACTTGCAAACATGTACCCACAGCCAGATAGATAAAGCTGACTGTCATTTACACAGGTAGACAACTAGAATCTGTGGAATCAAGCACTAATGTGGAAGGCATACCTTGCTAATGGCTGCTAGTGTTATACCTATGCATTAACACAACACTGCTGGTCCACTTTGTTCCATGCGTATGTATGACATTTAATATGTTTTCAACCAATTGGCTTTTCAGTCAAATGCATTTTCTGTCATTTTAAACATGTCTGATTCAGTCAAAGGCATCTTCAATGAAATGTTATGGAACCATACATATCTAACTATCTATATCTATATCTATCTATATGTGTGTGCGTGTGTGTGTGTGTGTGTGTGTGTGTGTGTGTGTGTGTGTGTGTGTGTGTGTGTGTGTGTGTGTGTGTGTGTGTGTGTGTATATATATATATATATATATATATATATATATATATATATATATACACACACACATATATATATATAGAGAGAGGGAGACATATACATATATATTTACCATAGACGCAGCCATGAACATGTGATGGTGTTGCATGAAATTAGAAGTGGATTGTCTGTCTATGTGACTGACCAGCCACTGGTCTCATTATTGGTGCTCCTATATAACTAGGCTGTGGGTTTAATTCCATGTGTAAGGCTCTCTGCTGCTTTTTGGATTAGTAAAGTGCAGTCATAAAGGTTTTGATGATGCACTTCCTAGTGTCTGGAAGTATCAGACTGCAGAGGAAACAGTTTATTTTTGCACTTGTATGCAGAGTGAGAATATATGTTTAAATTCATATATTTATACAGATGCATTTATGTAAATGTGATTAGGTTATAATGACAAAGTATATTTGCACTTCAAGTGGTGTATGTGGATGCCCAAATAGTATTCTTACATTCTGCTGATGTAATATGATAAAGTCACAAGTTCCATTCCTGTGTACTGTTGTGTCTGATTGCCACTGCACTGTTGCAGTTATTAGTGGTACACTTGTCAGCATACCTCTAAAATTATGAAGCAGACACACCTTTTAAATCATGTTTGGAAAGGAGATGGAGATACTGTAGGTGAACATGATCTTACATTTACATGTATTCAGTGATGTAAAATTGCTGTGTAAGTATAATTACTGTCCTTTTTTACATGTTATAATCCTCCACCTTCACTCCCTATATTCTCAATGGCATTTGAGGGAAATAGAGAACAGAGTAGGCCATATCAGAGATATCCCTTACATAGTTGCAGCTTGAAAGGCTGCACCATATTTGGCAAACAATGTTGTGCTGTCCCACTCAGAACTGACACACACACACACACACACACACACACACACACACACACACACACACACATGCACAGTCTCACCCACACAGTAGTGT
The DNA here is from genome assembly GCF_019279795.1 of Protopterus annectens. Lineage (NCBI taxonomy): Eukaryota > Metazoa > Chordata > Ceratodontiformes > Protopteridae > Protopterus > Protopterus annectens. The sequence continues at coordinate 670,984,362 of NC_056728.1, read as the reverse complement.
AACTAGGGTGGGGTGAGAGGGGCAACTGCCCTGGGCACAAATTTCTAAGGGTGAGGGTGAGATCACCCATTCTAGATCTCTCTTTTATGCAATACTGTCTTTTAAAAGCTGGTATAACATTTGTGGTCAAAGCTGAGTGCTGTAATGTTTCACATGTGAGCTAAACTATAGCAACTGCTACAGTTTAAAAGTAAAATAAAAAAAAGAAAACGTCTCTCTTTTTTTTTTAAATCAAAACCTGAGTGCTATAGCACTCCATGCAGGCATGTTATAAACTGTAGTAACTACAGTTTGCTACAGTTTAAAAGAAGACTTTTTTTTTTATAAAATGTGTGATGGAGGGTCAATACACAGAAATGGGACCTGAATGGCTGGGGCTTTGGGGGGAAAGTGTTTTGCATCTGGCCAGCAGGAATGTGCACCAGTAGAAGGAATGGCCATTGTTTTTTTTTCTTTGCTCTTCAGTGATTACAATGGAAGAATGGCGGGGGATGGGATAAATGTAACTGTAATAAGACAATAAGACTACAGTAAAGGAGTTTGTTTTGCTCTTCGATGGCACAGCCAGGGTGGCATGACCTAATTGCAGTGACTGTAATAAGACAAGAGCAAAATAGGGTTTTGTTTTTGTACTTAAGCTGAGCTAAGGAGGTAAGGCACTGATTTGTGGAACTGTTGTGCCAGACCAGCTATTCTTCTGCACGCATACATGCACACACACACACACACACACACACATACATATATATATATATATGTATATATATATATATATATATATATATGTATATATATATATATATATATATATATATATATATATATATATAATGAGAGAGAGAGACACACACACACACACACACACACACACACACACACACACACACACACACACACACACACACAGATTTCAAAACACATATGTGATGGTTTATGGTACACATATTAAATGGCCTTTGCAGAGTACTGAGTGTGGTACCCCAGGTAGTGCTCTCTTCTTTACAGTATGACCTCGTAAAGAGTGTGGATTAAAATCCAAGTGCTGTAGTGAGTACCATGCTTAACAATAAATGCAGCTGTGTCAGATGTAATTAATGTCTTAAGATGCTGCAGTCACTGTTGTACAGATAATCATAATGACAACCTGCATATGATTCTGTGTATCGCATCCAAGGCTTGTGTCTTGAGGCACACAAGTGCTTATGTACAGTGCATGTGGGTGAGAAACATATAACTGTGCTACAACACCTAATTTATGTGTGTGACATATTCTGATGTCATACATTCACAAAATATGTCAAACACTAATTCTGCCATTGAGTAAAGGATGTCTTAACCAGTCTAATACAATAGATATGCTTATATAGGCTCCTATCATTCACCAGCACATACTACAATGAATACTACATTTGCTTTCTGCATATTGTCATCTGAAGCATAGGACAGTTGTTATTTGTATGTTCTTCAGCATGTTACAATACTTCTGCTAATGCAGATCCATATACATACTTAAGTCTGAATGACCTAAATGGCATAATCAAAAGGCATTTATAATTAGGGAGAACTTGCGATGCATGGATATGTAATACATGATGACACTGTTGTGTGGTTCCTGTTTGATGGATGCCATTATACACAGGTTAAAGGTCTTACAGTTTCTATACTTTGTTGGGCTCTCATGTCCTGCTTTTACATCTTGTATATGTATTGCTGCTACAAAAGCAGGGCATTATTGAGTTGTGCACTCTCCATAACTATTCTGGCAGTCCAGTCACTTACATTTCTATTTGCCTATTTTGCCATACAGGGAGCAAATGCTGCAGGTGTGTGCTAGTGGTGAAGGGTAAGATAACAGTTCCCATACATACATATTCAGTGTCTCCTTGTTGCCCTACATTGTCTTTGAGCACTGTATGGTATTGTGCATTTTAGAGTAAGGGTATTTACTTTAATAGTAGGATACAGTTGACAGGTTATATAGTACTGTCTTTGACTTGTTTTACTATATGTTGACATTGCAGTGACTGTGCCTGTGTTTATATAAAATGATTATACTGGGGAACATGGTTAATGAACAGATGTTTCAATACTGTTGATTGTATTTCACATGCTATGTTTCGCCTTGCCAGCATGTCTGCATCACAGCTTCATGTCATGTCATACATAACATTGCAACATTCTCTGGATATCAGTAGTAATACCAAATTTCCCATCTGTTTGCTTGCACAAAGAGCATCACTTTGCATTCCAGGACAACAGCAGATGCAATCAGGCCCAGTGACTGACAATTTCACATAGTAATACAGTTACAGTGTGCAACTGTCTCCATGACAGAGTGTCTTCTCACAGGTATTTTCTGACATACCACATATGTAGAACAGTGATTCAAGTGATTATTCATTGAGTGTGATGCATTATATATCTCACATAAATATCACTTGTACTAAGGTTTCTGGGCCTTTTTGATGTACAGACAAGTGCAGTACAGAACATAAGTACATTTGAACATTAGGCATGCGATCATTGTATTTCATCCTGGATCTATGTCCTATGTGTGTTTTTTAATATATTCCATTAACTGTATAATGCAATGCTATCCTTTCTGCTAATGATCTATATGAAATATGAGCTGTACTCATTTGCATATGCAAGCATGATGGTTGTGTATTAACTGGGTGCGTGAACCATGTATACCTGATTATTCCACTAAGGTGTATTACACATCTGACATAACATATATATGTGCATGTTCTACTAAGGTGTGTTACACATCTGACATACATATATATGTGCATGTGTGTGTCCTGCAGTAACTTATATGTATATCTGCATGGTAAACATATAATTTACATGTAAATTGTACTGTGTTATTGTATTGACTTGCATAGTGATAATGATATTTAATTGCATATGACACAGAGGTTGTACTTATTTGACACTGCATGTTACAGGGGAACCAAGACATGCTAGCCCACCTGTGAAGCAACTATAACTTAAGAGGATGAGCCTTACCCCTGCTAGAGGACAGTGGATCCAAAGAGGTAGGACCGGGTGCCACAGAGGAAGTTGCACTGTCTGCAGCATACACTAATGCTCTGACTGGACATTGCCGACTAGGCATAACCAGACCAGAGGACTTCAGGGAGGTAATGTAGTGTTGTCATAAACTCTTCAGGGAATAGTTGCAGGCCATGATGCTGCATTCTTGGGGAACATGGCTTGCACAATGTGTGATTCTTGTTGGGAGATTGCAACCAAACTCATTCAGGAAAGTTCCTTGGACACATAAGCATAGTCTGTGTGTTTCCCTAATATGTCATGTAACCTGAATTCTGTGGTTGCAAAGTTCTGCATTACAGAACATATACAAATATGTGGCAATTTTATGCAATATGGTAGTCGAGCTTGCCCTGCAATGCAATTATTTCAGTACAACAGAACTGTTGATATGCTATCCCTTGCCCTCAAAACTTTTGATTTATATGACATATGCCTCGCCTTAACTGTGGTATCCCCGTTATGTCCAGTAAAAGACATGATACAACAGGGGCAAACTCTATATTCACATTTCATTTCCAAACTATGGAACTCTATTCCAGATTTAATCAGAACTATATCTAGGCTCCATGTATTTAATTCTTCTCTCAAACAATTTCTGACTAACTCATGGCTCTGCTCATGCACCTCACCTGTATGATCTATATTAACAAATACTTTACATTTGTACTAACCTAACCTCTCATCCTACTATCTATAATTTTCAACACCTGTGCTCTACCCACTCTTAGGGTGAACTTGTATTGTTTTGTTTTTATTTCTTAACACAGCAGACTATACTTGTAATACTTTTGTATCTACTGGTTGTCACATGCAATCATCATTTTATCTATTTTTATTTTTACATCACTGGTGTCTCCTCATGCTTTATTGTGCCCTATGTGTTCCTCTATCAAACTACATGCATACATGCCTTTTTTCATTATTTTATGTGATTTAACTCTCTCGAGTTTTTCTCTTCAGGCCTTCTCTGAAAATGTGTATTTATTACCAAGTCAGACTTTTGCAGTAAACAAATGTCAATAAATAAAAAACAGTGCCTCTTATCTTACTGTGCTACATCTGTGTGCTGTCAGCCCATTATAATGTGGAATCTTTTATGCTAACATTTATTAGCATTTATTAGCATTGTCATTTGCACTGTGATACTCTGTAGGATATGTGTACAAGGTTGAAGTAGTGGCTTTACACTGATTGGTACCAGATTCCTATGTTACCACCTATTCATGCTTCCCTGATGGATCTGCACTGATGGCTCCCAATGTCATTGTTATCAAAGTCACAACATGTCCACCATGGATCCTTGCCTTTGGGAACATTACATGCACTATCAGCAGTCTAACATTGACTGTAAAATGTCACTGAGGTCAATTTGTGTTCCATGTCTGCATTACCTCTTACCATGTAGGTTACGCTGTACAGAGATATTCCCCCTTCTTCTTTGCATGCTCACCTATCCATGTCCACCTGTGATAGTGTGGATATCATGAATGTGAGAAGTGCTGTTGTGTGCTTGCATGACTTTGAATATGTGTACATCAGTGTGATTGTTATAAGTCATAATGTGCCCATACGTATGATAGATTTGCAATGCTGAGCATTAATATGTTGTAGATACAGTTGCACACATCAGTTCCAAACCTTTACTTAGACCCTGCCCTACAGAGACTCTCATTATCATGCAGCAGATATATTCAGCACTTTGTCTATGTTTTTTTTATGTGTTTTGGCACAAAAGTTTGCATGGATATATGGGACACATCTGCAGATTTCCCCTTACATACAAATTTCCTGCCCTGTACACATGCTGCACAAATGGCAGCTGTGTATACATTTGCTATACACTCACATTCTTACATCAGTGTTATCGGCTGACCGTATAGCTGCAAAGGTAAATACTAGGCAATCAGTTGGCATGCCACTACAAGCTAAGCTAAAAAACCCTATTCAAAAGTTACTTCTAGGCTCAAGGAAGGCAAAACAGCATAGACTAGTAGAGAATTTGAGGCTGCCCATCCAATTGTTTAGTTTTACCTTGAAAGTGGCAAGGGTGCTACTCTGATGACATCTAGAAGAAGTTTGTTACAGTTGTGGGATACATTGGGATATAAATCTATCATGCCAACGTGACTTATTTATCTGCTGATGATGAAGGTTTAGTTCCTTTAGCCAAGTATTTTAGGTACCATTAGTTCTTTGAAGGAATAGGTAGTCATATAGGGCTGGATCTTTCATAGCGTGAAAGGCTGGACACAGATCTCAACAGAGAAGTCTGTAAGTGAGTGACTACTGATAAAAAGCTGCGAGTCTGTCTTGATAACTATGATTTTTGAGGACACTGATCTTTTCCGTAATGAATCTCTGAGTTCTCTCAAGTTGTATGATATGTTTAGACAAACGAATGCCAAAAGGTGCATTATAGTCAATAATGGGGTCTGTTAAGATATGATTAAAGAGGAATTAAGACTTCTTTGGATTTCGTAGAGATGTTTTTGAAAATTGGATGAGACAGATACTTCTATCATAGATTGTTACATAATGAATCTGCACATCAGTCCCACATCTTCCCAAACTACTGTGAAGACATGATAGTCAAATTAAAAGGATCATACCGCTCAACTGTCCAGATTTTCACAGAATATCCAGATTTTTGTCTCATATTTTTAGTCTGCTCCTCATAAAATGTGCAGTTTTCTAGCAAATTATTGCAGAATGAATTCACTAAATAGACAGACATTTGAGTTTCAGACTTCATATCCTTCAGAAATTTGCATGGTAACACAAAACATTGTATTCTAACAACTTTCTAGGTTTATAAGAGTGGTATTTAAAATATGTGCCTATTTTTGGGTCTTTGTTCCCCAATTATTTTTGGCTTTGTCCAGATGTTTTGTGCTAACAGGTTGAAAGTATACGAGTGCTGAAATCCTTTACAATAGTTTTTGAATTGAGGGGTGCATCATGTCTATGGTAAATGAAATGTTTTTGTTTACCAAAACAAACTATGCTACTTTTTAAGTTTAATTTGAGACCACTGTACTTACACAAATTGTTAACACCATCTATCTCATGCTGTAGCAATTGTGAGTCAGGTGAAGCTTAAATAATGACACCCAATTTACAGTCATCTTTAAACTTTGTTAACCATAAGTCAAGAGTACTGGCCTGAAGGTGTGAGAAATAAATGCCAAAGAGGAGACAGCCCAAAACTGATCCCTGTGGTACACCACTGGCAACTTTATTGCTTTCAGAAGTGGCACCTGAGACTCTAACAGCATGGGTTCTTTATATTTATATGTACAAGTCTATTATTAATTCCTGCTTGGGAATAGTGTCAAAGGCCTTGGCCAGGTCTAGATATGCTGTATACACTGCATAATCACTAGCCATTGCTTCATTACTTTTTAAAATAAATTAATGGCGTTAAAGAGACAGGTCCTTCTTTTGACAAACCTGAATTTATGAAGGTCCATAGTTAAGAGATTTTTAATCCCTCAGATTCAATAAAGGTTTTTTCCCATGCAGGAATAGTGCAGCTTCTCCTGCATGGAATATGGCCACTGAGTGATTCAGTAAACAAGCCTGGGGGCATGCACAAGCCTGCCAGCACTATTCTGGCATGGTCATTACTGAATAATGCTAATTACCTCATTTGCTGGTGAAAAACATGCAAATGAGGTGAATTAGTGATTCAGTAAGCAGGCAGGCATCCAGGCCAGAACAGTATCTGTTGCAGAAATGTATTTGGTTATTGACCATGTACATGTCTGCAAAAATCAAAACAAGGGCATGACAGCTCAAAGTAAAGCATGCATTATAACCATTAGGCATGTCAATGGCCAAATGTATAGCCATTGGCATGGAAAAGAGTTGCAAAAATATGAAAATCAAAGGTTTTTTTGGGGGTCGATTTCGGCAAACGACATCATGCCAAAAATAAAAAAAATGTGAAAAGACAATTTTAAGTGAAATCTGCATTTTGCCATTATAGTGTATAGCATGCACAATCAAAACAATAACATGTAACATTGGTTGCTAAGGGGAAAGGCTCTGGTATAGTGGTGTAACAAGGGACTAAGGCAGTGAGGTATGCAAATGAGCAAAATTTAATGAATCACAAAATGAGAAACCATTCTACCTAACCGTGTAGGAGCTATAAGGCAGTGGTGTAAGCAGGAGAAGCAGCTGACATGAAAAGGGGGTGTGTCATGCTTGGTGTAAGCACATTGGAGCTCCATAGCTTCCATTTGAGTTTAGCTAAGCACAGTTAAGCAAGGGGGTGTGCCTGAGGCTGTATTTACTTATTTCATCAAATGAGGAGCGTGTTCATGTCCAGAGGAGCACCATTTCTGCTTCAAAGTGTTTACTTTAGATAAATGGGATTGTGTGGCATGCACAGGGTCTTAAACACACAAAAAAAAGCCAGAAATAGCAGAACTGTTTACATTTGAGCAGCAGTTTGCATGGTATGCCACAGGCTTCAAAAGGTTGGAAATGGGAAGGAAAATAAACTGGAAATAGCAGAATAAAAGCAATTAAGTGCAAATAATATAGCTGGCAGGTGGAATATATCATAGTCAGCCAATCATACAGGCAGCATCTGCAGCACAACAGTATAAACTATGCAAACACCTTCCAGTCTGTTTTTTCCCACAAACTATGTACCACTGTTGTACACACTCAGGGGAATTTTAAATGACAAAATGTTAGGGGCTACTGTCACTTTGATACATCAGTATGTGCTAGAGGCTGAGGGTGGTGAGGAGGATAATACTGGCAACTGCCCCAGACAGAGGAGGAGAAGAGTTTTCTGACCCAGGGTAACCTACCAGGGGCTACATGATCTGGAGATAGTAGAGTGCTACAGGGTGGACAGGGATATACTTCAGCAACTCATCAAGCTCTGCCAGCCTCACCTCATACCCACAGCCAGCAGAGGGGAACCCATCCCATTGGATACCAAGGTATGTGTAGCCTTAAGAATAGTAGCTACAGGTACTTTCCAAAGACCTACTGGGGACATGATGGGAGGTCTTAAGCCATCTGCATCCAGGGTATTCCACCAGTTTCTGGATGCCATGCTACCACATACCGGTGAGCACATTTATTTCCCCAGCACCTGTGAGGAGAGGACCAGCAATAGGTGCCTCTTTCACCATGTAGTAGACTAGCCAGAGGTACTGAGGGCCATAGACTGCACCACATCCACATCAAAGCACCACCCGCTGAACAGTATAGGGTCTACTTAATCCACAAGGGCTTTCAATACATCAACTGCCAGGTGGTGTGCAATGCCCATGGCATTATCATTAATGTGTGTCCTGGCAGCCTTGGAAGCTATCATGACTCCAACATCTGGCATTCCTCACAGCTGTGCCAGGGATTTGCCGGGGGGGGGGGGCATCCTGTATGGCCATCTGGTGGGGGATGCTGGTTATGCACTGGAGCCGTGGATAATGACTCCCATCAGAAATGCACACACACCCACTCAAAACTGCTATAATGAGGTACACGTACAAACTAGGATCATTGTTGAGTGTGTGTTTGGAATGCGTAAGTCACGGTTCCGCTGCCTTGCCATATCTGGTGGAGCACTGCAGTACTCTTCAGTCACATGTGCACACATGTTCAAAGTATGTGCCATGCTACACAATATGATGCTGCAGAAACAGTTGCAGCAGGAACAGGGAAGGGCCACACAGCTCCCACCATTGCCAAGGTCTCCACAGGCACAGAGGTACTCAGAGGAGGAATCACCTGAGCAAGCTCCCGTAGGCAGATGGAGGCATGCCCTGGCCTTGGCAAAGAGACAATGCATAGCACACACACTGACACTGTAGGGACCCAGGGACTGACACCTCTCTCTGACTTGCATACACAGTAAAATGAATGCCACACACATCACACTACCTGTACCTTACCATATATAGGTAGTGTACTGCGTGCATACGATATAGGCAGCCCTGAAGCACCATCCTCACAACTGCCGCAGGCACAAGGTAAGTCAGTCTTCTTAACAATAAATGAATGGATTAGTATGTTCTGGTAGCATATCTATGGTATTGCTGCATGCATGCATGCATGCATGCATGCAAGGGAATGGGGTGGCCTACTGGGATAGCAGCAGACAACTGACACCTACGTGGGACACCAGGAAATGTTTGCCCAGTACAGGCCTCCCCACATTATGCAGTAGTACCCAAGGTGACAAATCCTACTGCAGTATATGTGGCAGGGGGGCAACTAACTGGGAGGTCATAGGTCACAGGTATGGATGTCAGTGTGGGGATCCCATCTCACCCCTCAGCCTCACCCAGCAAGTCAGCTGTAGAAAACCATAAAGAAATGTCTGGCAACGGCCCACAATGAAATACCCCCTATGGACTTACACAGTGATAGCACAGCAGGTCTTGCAGTTGCAGTAAGGCTCTGAAGGGTAAGAAGTCTGAAACTCAAATGTATGCCATTACAATCTGACCTGTGGTCTTTAGGGATATGCCTATAGTCTCCAAGTCAGGGCACAATACTTTGCTAAATGAAACCTGAATGTAAAGCAAATATCAGCACAGTCTGTGCAAATGTGTACAGTTGACAGATGTGCCCCCCCCACCCATATTCCCATAGAAATGCAGTAACATGTATGTTTGCAGAGAAATAGCAGCAGAGCACACATTGGCAGAGCTGTCCCAATCAACACGATAACTTGTTGCAGGTCCACAATATGCAGGGGTCAATGAGCTATGCATACATTTGGTTAATACTGTCAGAATGTGGCCAGCACTTACTCCTGGCTGTTGCACTGTAGTGGCCTAGGTACAGTGCTGTCTTTGACAGGGCCATCTTCCAAGAACCGCAGTGCCAAGTATTCTGCATGTCAACTACACCTAAGGTAGGAGTTGTTCACACTGTCCAGATGTCAATATCTGCTAATGCAGGAAATTTGTACAGGTCATGGGCAGGAGGCCACACATATCAACAGTACACAGCTTGGAGTAAACTACACAGTGCCTACCATACCTCTCAACTGTACAGACCTATTGCAGAATGTCCAGAGGTGTGCATCATAATTGTGGTCTATATAACAGGAAATAGTGGTTGTCTGGCAATTCATTGGCAAATCAAACTAGACTAAGGTCAGAAAATAATGACAGATTGTAGTGTCAGACTTCATACCCTATAGAAGCATGCATGCTAATGCAAAACCTATTATTGAATCACCTTTTTAGATTTGTAAGGCCAATGCTTAAAAATGGTACCTATATTTAAGCCTCTGTCCCCCAATCACTTATGGCTTTGTCCAGATGTCTGGCTCTCAGAAGCTGAGAGGTATTTTGCCTAGTAGGACAGAAGGTACCTGAAGGTCAGTGTACTGCTAGTATATAAAAGGCTGCACCTTTCTGTGCCAGCACTAACAACATGTCACTGGCCAAAGGCCATACCACTGGAATGACAAAGGCTGTCACAGAAGGAGCACAAGTATGCCTTGTATATCTGTTCTGCTTGTCCTAATATTGCATTTGCCTGCCAGCTATTTGCAAAACAAGAAAGGGTCATGTCAAAACAGCAATGGCAGACAAGCAGTCATCAAACCCATATGAGCAAACAAGCAATTACCAAACCGATCTCCCAATTGTCTATGTTTGGCAGAAAATTATTAACACCCTGTCCCCATGTGTGAGACTTTGTCTGATTGTCATATTTGGGCCTGTCCAGATGTCAGTCTGTGATGGTATGACAGCTAGGCCCACATGTTGCCTCATAATAACATATAGCAACAAAAAACATCTAAGGACCACAGCAAATGGAGTGGTGCAATGATGGACAACCTGCTAAATAGGTACACTCAGAGATGTGAAGTCCACAATGCTGTGTGTGATGTAATGGCATGTACCCCACCTACATCAGAATTACAAATACATAACAGCAGCCACTGTGGGCAAAGCCTGTAACTGGACTATAGAAGGACAAAGAGATGCACATAAGGGGAAAGGGAACCAGTGGACAGACAAATGGAGAATGTGCACACCAGAACAGATTGTGCAGTAACGTAGGTCCTATGCAATGTAAGAAGTCAGTAAACATCACCTGCAAATACACAGCACACACCCATGTAAGTGGAGTTCTGCAACAAAACAAAACCCAAACAATGGACACCTTAGAGGCAAAATCACATGAGAACTCCACAAACCTACACACCACAGACCATATACACTACACACACCAGGGTCTTCCAAACACTAAGGCCTTACCCCAAACCCCAAACACATACCCTACACAGATAGGCTAACAGCACTGTTCCTCTAACATGTTTCATACAGACTCTGCTGAGGTGACCTCTGCCTGGCATGCAAAGTGATCCAGACCTGCCTTGATGAGACTGTTACACATCTGGAATTCAAGGACACCTCAATCAACCTGTAGGTGCAGCATCAACCTGGGCTCTGATATCAGTATGGCTTGTTGGTGTGACAGATACATGTAGCACATACTCCCCCATCTGTGAAATACACTTCCTGTCAACAGCAAGCCAGGTGCCTCAGTACCCCTAGTGATGTGCTCCCTGTATAACTGCATGGAAAAACAAAATACAGTCCTGCGATCCCACCTTTGTCCCTGCTGGACAGGGGCTCTGTGTGCTGACATGTTGTAAAATGGGCTACACTCTCATCTGCATGGGTTATAAATGCTTCAGGGCCAATACCCGACTAATGTCATAGCAACCTATCAAACTATACACAACTGTCTGTCAGTGGTTCACCACATTACTTTGTACTGCTTTGCCACTGACATACCTAAAAGTCACAGTGCTATGTGGAATATACTACACATATAATGGACATTTCTGCACAGTAGAAGGAACTCTGCATCCACACCAATACCTCCCAACCTCTGACAGCAAGGCATCTGGACAAGGTCATAAATAAAAGTGGGAGAAAGGCACAATGATAGGTATGTGTTGTAACTATTGCCCTTACATACTGAGAAAGTTGTTAGGATAAGGGGCTTTGCATTAGCAGAAATTGTCTGAAGGTTATGAAGTCTGAAACACTAATGTCTGTCATTATTTTGTAACATCCGTCTTTAATTATAGGCAACTAACTTGCCATAAAAACACAATTTTATGTAGACTGTATGAAACTTCTAGACAAACACCTGGACAATCTGCAAAAAATGTACAGTTGAGAGGTATGGCCACACCAGATATGACTTTTCAGGTAAGAAGAATACCACACAAGCAGGAGATACCCAGCCAGTATATCACCAAGTTGCTGGACTGTTTACACAGCTTCATCAGTCAACCGGCTGTAGCCACACCTCTCAACTGGCCTTTTTGGGCAAGAATGTATATAGTCAGGCTCATAATATTGATCTGTGCATCATACATCTTGTATTGCTCTGGTAAAGTACTGTGATGATCTGAGGATGTCTATCACTAGGTAGTGACACAATACATTGCAGTGTCAGACTTCAGATATGTCAGAAAATATCTGCTAAAACAAACCCAGTACCTCTGGGAAAGTCCTATTTACTTTTGAAAGGTATGGCTGTAACACACAAAACCCCAGACTGGAGTAAACCTATCTCTGGAATGGGGTCCCACTCTCACTATAGACGGTCACAATGGTCATGCTCCTGTACTTAGAAAATCACAGGTCATGTTGGAACCCACATTGGACTATATAACTGTATTGTGCATATATGTCTTTGCATACAGACAGCTATGTATACCTTAACTGTCCCTACTCACACCCATCAGACAGGATTTCCCTCAGCTAGCTCTAGGTGGCCTACATGTGATATATCTGCATCTGTTGCGTGTGATGCACAGACATATATATGGGAAATGGTTTACTATCATATTTTCGAATGGATCTCCATCTACTGCACTTTTGTTGAACACGGAAAATCAAAAACGGTAATGTCGAACTCCAAAAGCCAACCTAGGAACAGGTTTTAACATGGGTCGAGATAGGTGTTCACTGCTATTGCCGAACTACAAACCTCTCTCCTATCTCGACCCATGTTAAAACCCATTCCTTGGTTGGCTTTTGGAGTTTGACATTACCGTTTTTGATTTTCCGTGTTTGACAAAAGTGCAGTCAACAGAGTTCCATTCGAAAATATGATAGTAAACCATGGAAAACAGATAATATGTCAACCATGCACACACATAGGTGTGAAGAAGAGAGAGACAGACAGTGATAGAGAGAGAAACACAGGGAGACACACACAGAGTGAGTCACACACATGGATAACCTAAATGGCATAGAGTGAAGTCCTGCTGCGGACAGTGGCACACTGGTTGTAACCAGTCATACCTACCAGCATGAAGCCAAGCTACATTGTGTAATAGTAATGAGATGGGGGTTAAAATATCACATCAGCTGCATGTGTGTGTGTGTGTGTGTGTGTGTGTGTGTGTGTGTGTGTGTGTGTGTGTGTGTGTGTAGGTCTAAGTATTAGGAGGCTGCTCCCACTCAGTACACAACCCATTGCCCTAATTCACAAGATCTGCTGCTGTCATGAAAAGTACCATTGGACACCCATTATCCCTCTAATCTCTGTAGCATGTGCGATAACTGTGTAACACTATAGTACAAATAACTAGATAAGTAGGGGTTCTAATCTCAGTTCTGGCAAATGTAAGAGTGTGAGTGCATGTGTTTGTTTGTAGTTGAACCAGTTTTAGGCCATTTACACACAGTACACCTCCCAATGCCCCACTTTAGCAGTCCTGCTGATGTCATTCTCCTTAGAACCATCTTTGAACAACCACAGCTTTAAAAGCTTTGTGGTGGGTGCAAAAAATATGTAACAATATAGTGCAACTAACTAGGTAGGCAGGGTTCCATTCCCAGTTCAAGCAAATGTGTGTGTAAGGGTGTATGTGTATAAGATGATTTATTTTGATGACTTTCCCACCCACAACACTTCCAAGTGGCCTACTTTAGCAGTCGTGCTGATGTCATTCCCCTTAGAAGTATCTTTGCACAGCCCCAAGACCTAAAAGTTCCACAGCATGTGCAATAACTATGTCACAGTATAGTACAACTAACTAAATAGGCAGGGTTCTATTCTCAGTTCTGGAAAATGTGTGTGTGTATATCTGTAAGCTTAGGTATTTTGAGGACTTCCCCACCCACAACACTTCCCAACTTCCTATTTTAGCAGTCCTGCTGATGTCACTCACCTTAAAAGTACTTTTGTGCACTTTTCAGCCATATAAGCTCTGTAGCTTGTACTGTAAGTGCGTAACTCTATAGTACAAATAACTAAACAGAGATGGGTTCTATTCTCAGTTCTGGCAAATGTGTGTGCATGTTTGTAGGCTGAAGTATGTTGAGGATTTCCCCACCCACAACACTTTCCAGTGCACTACTTTAGGAGTCCTGCTGATAAAATTCACCTTAGAAGCACCTTTGGGCACTTATCAGCCCTATTACCTCTGTAGTGCATGTGATAACTGTGTAACACTATAGTACAAATAACTAGATAGGCAGGGGTTCTATTCCCAGGTCTGGAAAGTGTGTGTGTGTGTGTGTGTGTGTGTGTGTGTGTGTGTGTGTGTGTGTGTGTGTGTGTGTGTGTGTGTGTGTGTGTGTGTGTGTGTGTCTGTAACTGTGTATAAGTCTAAATGTCTGTAGAATGAAGTATTTTGAGGACTTTCCCACCCAGTGCTCTACTTTAGCAGTCCTGCTGATGTCATTCACCTTAGAAGTACCTTTGTGCACTTGTCAGCCCAATAAGCTCTGTAGCATGTGTGATTATTATTTTATTATTTTACATTTGTTGACCAGGCTAGTCTAGCTGGATAAATGTCCTTTTTCAGTAGCGGCCCGGGGAGATAAGCTCCAAGACATGGTCTAAATACAATAGTACAAGTTCAAACAACACAGAAAAAAATATCAATATACTATAAAAATAGCAACTTTAAAAAGGAAATAAAACACATCAGCAGTGGTATTAAGTAATTAACAGTACAGAGTTTGTAACAGAATATATTATTGAGGAAAAAAAATCATAAAACAGTGAAATTTCAAGAATGGAGACATATCAGGTTAGGTCATAGTTAAATAAAGGAAGTTAGGTGAGTAGTAATGTAGCAAGGAGTTACTTAAGAAGAGAAAGTAAAAAGAGGATATAAAAAAGAAATGGGGTAGATAAGAAAAGTATGATAAGATGAGGAAAAAAAGTAGCAGAGGCTAGTAAGCACTGGATAGGTTAGATAACTTAGTAGAGGTAGATGACTAGTCTGGTTTTGAACAGGGGCATAGCCAGTGAGTTTTGAGGAGAAGTTTAAGTCTATTTTTAAAGAGAGATAATGAGGTGAATGAGGAGAGGTCACAAGGGAGAAGATTCCATGATTTACCTACAGAATTAGAGAAAAGGGAATCCCCAGCTCTGTTGTTAGGTTTAGTGGTGTGGACTAGTAGTTTTTGAGATGAGTGTAAGGACTTCAGATTTGTGTAGGGGGTGATTAGGGTAGATAAAATTAGAGTATTAGAAGGTTTATAAAGGATGTTGTGGGCAAGGGTGAGTTGTTGAAATTTAATCAGGTGTTGTAGTTCTAACCATCCTAGCTGTTTTAGGTTAATGCAATGATGGGTTCTGAATGGGATGCCTGTAGCAAATTGTGATATGTTATTATAAACCATTTCCAATTAATTGAGGTTATTCTTGGAGAGATTATTAAAAATGGGAGAGGCATAAAGGAATGTAGAGATCAAGTGTGTGTGGGCAACTGTAATTTTAGCAGTGGGGGAATGGAAGGGTTTTATCCTGTAGAGGGTACCGATTTTTTTATTAACAGTCTTTATGGTATTATTGATATGGATGTCAAAGTTGAGATTATTGTCAATGGTGACACCGAGTAGTTTGGTGGTAGAGTCAGGAGATATAATAGCATCATTGGTAGATGTTACTGAGAATTGGAGAGGGGAGGACTTATGAGTAGGCGTGAAGAGGAGAAGTTTGGTTTTTCTAGGGTTTAAGAGGAGGCAATGCTGAGAGAACCATTGTTCAACTATGTTGAATACTTTTTGGGTGAGAGCATGAAGGTCATGGTATGATGTAGCTGAACATAATAGGGTTGAGTCATCAGCATATTGTATGCAGGTGGTTTGTGGGATAGCTAGATGAAGGTCATTAATAAATATAGAGAAAAGAAGAGGTCCAAGTATGGATCCCTGAGGGACTCCTACAGTAACAGGTAGAAGGGTGGATAAAGTGTTTTGCGAAAGTACTGCTTGTTGTCGCTTGTCAAGGTAGGATTGGAACCATTTTATGGAAAGTGGGTCTAATGAGAGAGATTTCAGGATGTTTAAGAGAATTTGGTGGTTTACCATGTCGAATGCTTTGGACAGGTCGATGAATAGAGCAGAAGAAAGGTTATTCAGGTTTCGGTGCCTGTTATTATAGTCAGTGAAAGACAAGAGGGCAGTGGTAGTGCTGTGAGAGGGTCTGAAACCATGTTGACAGTTGGAAAGTAAGTTATTTTGAGTTAGATGGTGGAGTAGTTGCTTATGGATACACTTCTCCATAATTTTAGCTAGGGGAGAAAGTAAGGCAATGGGGCAATAGTTTGATATTTCTGTGGAATGTTCTCCTTTATGTAGGGGGATTATGTGGGAGACTTTCCATATAGTGGGGATGTAACCTTCAGTAATTGATCTATTTATCAATATAGAAATAGGATAGGCTATGGCCTTGAATGATATCTGTAGATATTCAGAAGGCAGTAGGTCTACAGAAGGAGAGCATGGTTTCAGTTTATTTAAAAGGGTTTGAATAAATGAGGTTGTAACAGGTTTGAAATGAAAAGGGGGTGGTGGAGTTGAGGAGTATGAGGGTATTGTGAAGGTATTAGGTGTTAGTTGCCTGGCTAGTAATTGAATAGTATCTGTAAAAAAAGGTATTTAAGGTATTAGCTGTTTGGATTGGATTATTCAAGTCTGTATTTTGAGGGTTTGGTGTCGTAGATTTACCTGGGTGCAGTAATTGCTTGATGCTGGCCCAGAATTTCTGTGGGTTGTTGTGATTAGGTTGTTGATATTGTAAGTAGTAGTTTTGCTTATCAGAGAGTATGGCCTTTTTAGTGTCATTTCTTAGCTTTCTAAATGTTAGTTGGTCAGTGGTGTTTTTTGTCATTCTCCATTTGGCCCAGTATTTATTTCTGATGTGAATTTTGTGTTTGGTTATGATAACTGCATAACACTAAAGTACAAATAATTACATTGACAGGGGTTCTATTCTCATGTCTGGCAAATATTTGTGTGGGCGTGTGTATACATATATGTACAAGAGTTTGTAAGTGGGTATGTTTTTAAGATGAAGTATTTTGAGGACGTTCCCACCCACAACACTTCCCAATGTCCTACATTAGCAGTCCTGCTGATGTCATTGCCCTTCGAAGTACCTTTGGACAGCACTCAGCCCTATAAGCTTTGTGGCATGTGTAATAACTAAGTAACAATATAGCACTGATATCTAGATAGGCAGGGGTTCTACACTCAGTTGTGCCAAATGTGTGCGTGTGTGTGTGTGTGTGTGTGTGTGTGTGTGTGTGTGTGTGTGTGTGTGTGTGTGTGTGTATGTCTGAAGGGTGATGTTCAACTAGGCCATGCAGAGGAGCTGTGCATGTCTGGTGGTGACTGGCATGTGATAGGGATGTGAGTGTTTTGTCTGCACACCATAAAGTGATATGGATGCCCAACACAGGGCTATGTTGGACAGCCATGGACCATACATGGCAGGATGTATGGTTCACAGTCTCCCAGCAGGGAAGCGGTAACTGGTTTGGCCAGAAATATCACTGGCACCACCAGGGCCAAGGACAGATGCAGTACTACTCCCTGATGGTGACTGCTGTCTGCTGGATCTGCATCCCTGTTGGGACTGGCCAGGTCAACGTGCCTATGGCCTGCTCCACTGTTGTGTGGACAGCACCCTCCCTTCAGTCATGCTGTTGGTACTGCTACAATGGGACTGTGAATGTGCACAGGCATGTGAACTCACAGCTGATTATGTTGCTGACCTATGTCCACCTGGCCAATGCCCTACTCCAACCACATGCTCATGCACAGACATTGCATGGTTGAACAGTGACAATGTCTCAAGCCACTGTCTATTCACAACATCACAAAGATGATATATGGCATAACAACTGCCGTGGAGGTTGTCACGCATGGCAGAAAATGGTGCACTCATGACCCTGAGCGTCTATCTGTTGTTGCAGTCAGTACTCATCTGTGCCTCCATGATGGACCATAACATGAATCTGGTGACACCTGCTGTGGCACTTGCAAAAGGGGCTTGATGGGCAGAAGTCCTCTGTCAAGCACCCCTGTTCATCTGCCTGTGTGTGATCTTGCCTGCTCTCTGCCTATGGCTGGTGTCTACACTCACACTCACCATACTCAACACACTAGCCTGTTTCATGCCACCACCCTTAACCTGTCCATTATCTGTGGCTGCTGAGGACAGGGTATGTGTGGGCATACTGAATGTGTGGGGACATGGTGGGTGAAAGTGGGATACCAAACTATGGCATGGATGCAGGGATGAACAAGCCCATCTGTGCCTCACTATGACCACCATAATCATGGGACTCTGCTAAGACACTGACATCAGGTTGTGAGGGGGAGGGACATCAACCCCTGTGTTCACCTGTGAGGGGAAGACAACATATGTAAATTAATACCCTGGAGTATTATGTTTGCTGATACACACACACACACACACACACACACACACACACACACACACACACACACACACTCCTGGTACAGTCTAGCACAGCTGTGACACCTATGGGCTCTTCAGGACAGACCTTACTGTATTTCTTCCTGCCACAATCCATCTCTTTCACTGCTACTGTAAGGCCCACAACAAAGGTTGACAAATCCTACTGTGATGGGCCTAGTAGCAGACTGGTAATTGTGGCCAAGACCAAGGCTATTGGAGTGAGCTATACAGTGTCACCAAGTGCATACGCATGTATTGTAAGAGCTGACTTATTGCTATACAGACCACACACAATGACAAGGTGTAACAATATGTGATGATAACTGATGAAGGGACAATACTATACAATATCAATGCAGTACCTACACAGTTCAGACTCACAGGGATTAATTTCAGACAACATTGGAGGGCAGTCTGCAATACATACAGGAACCATGTAAACTACTAGGTACATAGCCTCATAAGATAATATCATGCTATTGGCTCTGAATCATAGCTCTCAACCTTCCATCTCCAAAATGAGGAACACTCACCTTCATAATGTGGAACAAATGGGCAAAATGTGGAACACATACTAATGGCTTACTAACAACTTCAACTAGGAAGGTCATAGGATGGTTAAAATATGCTGGTTTTACTCATGAAGAAGATCCTTTAATGAATTAATATGCTTAATTTCTATTTACCATGGATTTCACTTAAAAAATTCTTAACACTGAATGTGTGACAGACTCTTTCAATGTGGAACTTTGAGGAATTTTGAGGAACATGAACTTTTTAAGAACACAAATGAGGTACATTCCTCGTAATGGTGTACACTTGAGAGGTATTGCCCTCATGCCCTCAGAAGCCTGACCCAGACTTTCACCCATGTCCCTTCCAAGCCAGCACCCATTTCTCCTATCCAGCTGGGACACATGTGGGATCCCAGGGGTATCCCATTCATTTCCCATGCAGTCGTCCAGCTTCATCTTCAAGAGGGATATACACGTACTCTGCTAGACATGGGGAGGGAGTGTATTTTACAGATGGTGTTTTGTGTGGGACACTACACTATCCCACCAAGTACTATACATGTCACAGACCAGGTGAGGGCCTTGCGTGCATAATGTATGAGTGAGGTTTGTCTTACAGTGTGCAGAAATGCCATCAAGGCTGGTTGGAAATGGCCTTGTGTGCCAGACAGAGGTAATCTATGATCAGTCTATATAAGGCTAAGTACAGGGACTGGGCTTCAGCCTACCTGTATTGGATATGTGTTATAGACTCTGGATTTGCATGGTCAGGAACCTCTGTGGTCTCTGCAACTGCTGCATTTGCTTGGCAAGGTACATGCCAAAGGAGCCATTGTACTTGGTAATGCATCTGATAAGGGTGGAGTACAGGGATGTTGTGGCCTCCTGGTTCCTGGATGACATACCCATATTTGTGAGGTGGGCCATGTAGACAGCCTTTTGTACAATGGTGCCCATGTGGTGGGAAATTGTCAGGTTGCTGCCAACCTTGGTGCACAAGTCACCTCCCACATGACTGCATGCTCAGTACATTCTTACTGTCATAATTAGTGTAGATGACATCTGCCACAGAACAGTGAATGATGCCTTTGATGGCATTCAGTTTGAACAAATGCTTCTTCCACCAGTTATTAATTGGGTGAGGTCCTCTTGGGGGATGCTCAGACCAGTAGGGAATTTAATACAGTGGCCAGCCTGCAAGCATCTGTACACCAGGTCAGCCACAGACCACTGCTTTTGTCCTGTACCTCAGATACGTATAGCTCAAACAGTAGAGGCCCCCAGACCGATCCTTGGGGTACACCATTTTGGAAGACTCTAGTACTAGAGGTGGATTCCTCTACTTTGACTGAGTGGGTACTATCATTGGGCCAGTTAGCTAACTATCTGATAACATCCAGGTTGAAGCCTAGCTGTGTAGGCATATGTATCCTGGCCACCTGGAGATTATTGTGAGAGAATTGGGTTAGGTGAAGGTAGGCATTGTTCATCATCTTCCCCCTCATCCTTGTGTTTGTTGACCACTTCAGAGAGGTCAACCAGGGTTAACAGGCCTGATCTCCATTAGACAATACCATGTTGTGTGGGCTCAGGCATTTGAGGTTGCCAATGTCCCTGTTCATAATGTCCTTGATATGGCCTTCCATGCCCTTGCGAGCAGGCTAGTTAGGCTGATGTATAGATATGATTGGTTGGGTCAGTGGATTGCTCTGCCTTTGTGTAAAGAGATGACAGTGGCTGTCCTCTGTGCAAATGGGATGACACTGGTGCTCAGATTTTGGCTGACTACAGTGCATAATGGATCTGAGAGCTCATGCCTGTGTTCATGTAGGATGCAGCCAAGGATGGTATCAGGCCTATGGAGACTTCTGTGTGTTGCCTTTGAGAGGGCATTACGGACTTGCTTCCTGATGATGAGGGGAGGGGGGTGCTGTGTATGCACATGTGTACTGATGGGGACAGGGGGGTGATGTTTACATTTTTCCTGTCCACAGACAGTTGCCTATATCTATGCTGTATGTGTATGTTGTGTTACTGACCACCACTACAGAGCAGATCTGTGTGTTGCCTCTGGGATTGCAGACACATGTGGAAGGCCTAGTGATTAGCCTTGGTGGATGTGTCCAATTTGCACTCAAAGATAGCCTTAGGGTAATTCAGCTGTGACCTTATTTGCATTGTGCAGATCGAGGTGACATTGCTTCCAATAAGGCACCTGTTCCTTTATGGCCCTGTCCAACAATTATTTCCAACTATTCTGGTATTTGTGTATTGCTGCTGTCCACCATGGATGTTTACCCTACCTTGAGGGAGATGATGTTGTCCTGTCTGGTACTGCTGAGCCCATACAGCTATGTAGGTGCCCACATAGTATTATGGTGTGGGCCTTGACACTACTGCTAGTTCCAACTGATGGAACATTGGCTGTAAAGTTACTTCTACCTACTCTGAGGAGATTTATGGTCATTTGTATAAAGTTAATATTGTTTGACCCTGACATGAAGGGGAGGGAAGATGGTGACCTGAACAGTGATGACTATGTGGTCAGATCTTACCAAGGAGAATGTCACTGTAGGAGTGCTACAGTGGCTACACATGTTGGTTAAGACCAGGTACAGGATATTGCCACCTGTCATAGGAGTGTTGACCATTGCCATATGGAGCCATCTGCCATTGACAAAGCCAAAGAATCTCTGTGCATTCATGTTCAGGTTGCAAAGGTCATGCACACTATGGTTGGGTAGTTGAAGTAACCCAGGAGCAGGGTAGATGATTGAATCCTGAAAGATTCCAGCAAGTCCCAATAGGTGTGGTGGGTGTCCATAGTCATGGTGGGTGGCCTGTAGCTTGCTATGATTTGAGTAGGTGTTTTGTCAACTGTTAACTGCACTTGGGATATCTCCTGTGCATCATACTCTTTGGCCAGCCTGGAGGTGTGTATTTGTATGATAATGTTCAACACTCCACCTCCTGTGGCTTTGCAGACCTCCATTTGTGGTATAAATGTATGATGGGATGAGTAACCTGGCAAGGTTAGTGTGCTCTCCACAGCTACAAACCAGGTGTCAGTGACTGCACAAATGTCAGCATCCTACAGGTCAAGGTACGTTTGCATTGACATGGGTTTCATGCTAAGACAACTAGCTCCTATTAGAGCAAGACATCTGCACAAAGGCACACATCACTGGTGGGCAAAGGCCTGAAAATAGTGTCACTTTATGAATTTAGCTGAAACACACTTAGTTGCCAGCAAAGACAGGTATAATATTCACAGGTCTACTCCACAGGAAATGGCATCTGACAATCAAATGCATGCTATTATGTTATGACTTTAGTCTTTAATGGGTTGCAAGTGATGTGCCAGACAATACACAACTGTATGAGGCATTGACTGCAAATATGAGGCAGACATCTGGTCAGTCTGCAAAACTCTGAACAGTTGTCAGGTATGGGGTCAATATATAACATACAGTTCAACACACACTTCTGTGCCTGTTGTATACTATGTACATACCCTATAAAAGTCTATTACATTTGTAAGACAAGCAAATGTATCATAGTAGCAGTCACAGGTGACATATGAATATTTAAAACATCCCAGGTAGCTGGCCTAGCAGTGTCACAATCAGTATTGGACAACAGACACCCCAGTAGAAGTTATACATGAGCTGATCTTTGCTGGGATGACTCAGTGGCCAGAGATGTGTTGCATGTCAACGTGACAGGGCAAGCAGGAATGGCCATAGGTGCCAGACAGCAGCATGTGATTCCAGCAGGTCTTGTTGTGACCTAGTTTTTAACTTCCTATCTGACATTATTGCATCCCCCTTTTACATTCCATTACAAGCTTATGTGATTGACATACCTGTTATAGTGCTGATGAGTTTTCTCAGAATAAAGCAAATGGTTAGGTTTGTGTAGTCGCAGTCTGTCTTTGTGTAAATGGGTTCAGACCTGTGTTGCATAGGCAGCAGCCTGCCTTTTGTAGGAAATGCTCATGAGCAGGTGATGGCCTATGCACCAATCAGTGTCTCCCACTTGCTACTAGCATCCAGAGCAGCTGTTTTGTCTTTCCATTAGCCAATGCCATAGCAACACAGTGCTATAATTAAGTCCTTCATGTGGGCCTTGCCCCTTTTCCTTGCGTGTGTGGAGAACATTATGGAGATGTGGGGACTACAGCTTCTCAGACGGTAGGTGAAAATGCCTCTCAAGAGAAGACATATGGAGACAGCCCAACAACATGGGGGACAAATCTCCGTAAATGGGCACATATTGTAAGTATTTATACACATAGAGGATTACTAGATGAACAGGCTTTGTCTGGCCATTCATTTTCTGGGTGACTTGACATCTGACAGTGATATGTTTTTGACATACCTCTCAACTGTCCAGATGTCCACAGACTGCCCAGTGGTTTGCCTGTTATGTTTGGTCTGTTCCTCAGACAGACCAATTTCTGTTTTTGATAAATCAGTAGGATAATGTGAGGATTGTAGTCAGTAAATGTTGACATCCATTAGTGTTTCAAACATCATGTCCTTCAGGGATGTTATGTTACAACAAACCCTGTGAGACCAGTAACTGTTTCAGTTTGTAACACCATTATGTGAGATATGTCCCTCTTTATGGCCCTCTGTCCCACAAGTATGTCATGCTTTGTTCAGAGGTCTTGCAGTAAGAGGTTCAGAGATATGGTATATCATTACTTAGTGACTGTACTCCTGATAACATCCCAGTGACTTAGCAGACTCCTGGAAGTGGTATAAGGCAGTGGCCATAGATATGGTCCCACACCCTGGACATTCTGTGGAAATCTGTACAGTTGAGAGTTATGTATGTCTGACCATTGTTAATAGACTGCCAAGACTGTGTAGTAGTGTTGTGTGTAAATGTTTGTTGGGCTGAGTAGGGAGAGTAGCAGATGTGAGTGTCATAGATCCTTTTCTACCTGACTGTGCATGCTGCTGCAGTTGCTGGTGTTTCATCAGCTGTATATGTTTGTAGGAGCAGACTGAGAAATGTCCTGTAACACCTCAGGATTCCCAGTAGACTGCAAGTTGGGTCAGTATATATTGGTGTAGTGTGTGACTGGCAATCAGGATATGTTTGTTTAAATAGTCATTCTACTCTAGAGTTCATTTGGGATACTGGTATGGTGCTGTGACTGTGGTGCAAATGGTTGTGTATGGACATTTTCACACCAATATCTGCTTTTCTCCACCCATTCCTGTAGTGCATGATATATTTGGAAATACATGGGTAATTCCCCGGAGCTGATTTGGGGTAGTGTCATGTTGGTCTTACTGTGGTTCAGAAGGTGCTGGGTGAAATGAGTGGCAGCTCTCATTTTCTCTTCTGTTACATGACTGTAGTCATACCTCTCCACTGTCCAGATGTCTAGACACTGTCCAAATGTGTGGCTCATATGTTTGGTCTGTTCCCCTTTAGAGTTGTGGGTTTCTGACAAATCACTGGGATGATGTGGGCATTGACATCAGTAAATGATGGCATTCATTTGTGTTTCATACTTGGAATCTAGCAGCAATTATATGTTAAATCAAACCATGGTAATCTAGCAGACTTCTACTTGTTCTACTTGTATAATAGCCATATTTCAAAAATATCACTATTGTTTGCCCTTTATCTCCCCCCTTTGTCAGGCTTTTTGCAGATGTCTTGCAGTAAGAGGTTGTTTATATATATATATATATATATATATATATATATATATATATATATATATATATATATATATATATATACACACACACACACACACACACACACACACACACACACACACACACACACACACACACACACACACACACACACATATATATATATATATATATATATACATATATATATATATATATATATATATATATATATATATATATATATATATATATATATATATATATATATATATATATATATTTTTATATCTATACATATATATATATATATATATATATATATATATATATATATATGTATATATGGATTCCTATTACAAGAATTAAAGTTCACTACTTCGAACTTGTAATAGGAAGCCTCACTTCTGTGAAAGTTCACTTTAATGAAAGTGAACTTTTGCGTAAGTGCACTTCACCGAAAACACCACAGCACAGTGGAGGACATAAAAAACAAGCTATGTCCTCCACTATGGTGTGATAGTCACGGACCTTAGGGTTAGGGCATAGGTTAGGGTAAGGGGATAGTTAGTTAAGCTATCCAATTACCCTAACCCATGCCCTAACCCTAAGGTTCGTGACTATCGCACCATAGTGGAGGACATTGTTATGTGTTTCACTGTACTGCAGTCATCACGGACCTTAGGGTTAGGGCATGATTCATGGTAAGGGGATAGCCCTATGGGCTATCCCCTTACTATGAACCGTGACCTAACCCTAAGGTCTGTGAATACTGCAGGGAGGTTCAGTACAACGCCCGTTCGTTGTACTGAACTTCGCGTAAGTCCACTTTCGATTAAGTGCACTTTCGCTGCAGTGAGCATTCCATGCACTATTTTGAATGAGTGAAAATTTGATCTTTTGTATGGAACCCATATATATATATATATATATATATATATATATATATATATATATATATATATATATACACATACACATATATATGTATATAAAAGTAATACGGATATATATTTTTCCCTTATGTTAAATGACTGTAGTGCACGATATCCAACAAAAATAAAAACAGAGACCTCCTAGGGTAAGGTACCTGTAAAACCAAGAGAGTGAACAGAAAAATAAAGGTACAGGTACTCCATGACAATCGAAGCCAACCAGCCTTACGTAAAACTCCTTTATTAAGAACAGTAGAACAGTAAGCGCTTTTGCGTCTACAATAGACGCTTCATCAGACTTGAATAAAAACTTGAAAAGCAGTTTCATTAAAATACTCTAAAGCATGGTGACATGGACCAATGGCTGCTTAATCACAATTATAGTAGTATCTCACCTGAAAGTTGTATGTGTTTATACATTATCTTAAAAATCTTACAAATTCAATAAACTTAGCTAAAAAATATATATCAGAAACAACATGAATATAATAATATAAGACAAAAAATATATATAAAAATAAACATAAATATCATAAAAGTCAATTGTGTTTAAGGGCACAATCTCTAAGGAAAGGTTTAATAGTAACTCTTTCATTGAGGCCATGCCCAACATCTGCTTGCAGTCTAATGATCCATTTGTTCTCTTCCTTTTCAGTGAAATTCCCTATGTTCCCTAGTGTCATGGAGGTATGTATCAGCTCCAGTACTAAAAACTCAAAACTGTGTCTAGTCCCTTTCAATAAAACATGCCTCACTCACGCATTAGTTTCATTTTCTTTATTAATGGCATATAAATGCTCCCTGATTCTCTCCCAAAGAGTTCTATTGGTCTTCCCTACATAGAACATAGTGCATGTCTGGCATACCGCTAGGTATACCAGGTTTCGAGTCGTGCAATCTGCATAATGGTTGAACTCATAAACCTTCTTAGTGTCTGGATGTTCAAACCTAACATCCTTCAAAATAAAAGAGCAGTGATTGCAATTACGACATGGGAAAGTACCTTTCCTAACTGATTTAGGTCTACTATCCTTTTCACTCTCATAACACAGCATGTCTTTCAAGCTTCTACTCTTCTTGTAAGAGAAGCTGGGGTGAGTGCCCAAGATGATTTTCAGCCTCTCATCTAATAGTAGAATCCCCCAATATTTCTTAATGGCATCTGTGATCTTCCTATTCCTATCAGTGTAAGTAATGACCATCCTTTTCTTGTTTGTGGGAGCTTCAACCACTTCCAAACCTGTATTGGAGCTCTTGTGTATATAGGGTTTAGCCGTCCCTTCACGTTCAACAGATTCTAGATTTGATAAATCTCTGTCATGTCCATTAGTATCTGTGGCTGTCGTTCCGCCCTTCCAGCTTCGCATTTACCTACTAACAGATTAGTAGAGGCACAGGGAGGTCGTATAGCTACTACCCTCAACGCTGATACTCCAAATATTTCAATGATCCATACAGCTGAACGACAGCCACAGACAATAGAAGAGGCTTCACGCTCTTTGAATAGAGCCATTACAGCTAAAGACACTCCTATGGAAGAACAGCAAGCTTCTGACAGCAATGAGGGTTTAACGCAGACCCCAGTGGATAGCGTACCAGTTGTTAGAAGGAAAACAACTATACCATTTGCAAACATAGCCATAGATGAGAATCCAGCTTTGTCTTTCCCTTTATTGATTCAAACTATGAAAACCAGGACTTGGAGTCCCCAGAACAACATGAAGAAACGCAAACAATCGAGCGACACAGCAGAAGGGCAGAATAAGTCACACAAGACAACGTTTCAGAACTGGTAATTAATTTATCTAGTTACACATTAACATATGTTGAAAAGAGGGTTTTGAACAAAGGTTTATCTTTTGTTCCATCTCAGGGACTGGACATTAGTGCCTTAATTGTAGAGTTGAAACTTTTTACTAGGAGCTTGAATTTGAATCTACAGTTTAGTAATGGCACACACACCACAGCATTTGCTAATATGTTTAGGAGACCTTCTACTTTTATACCAGATTCACATCCTTTAGTAGATAGCTTTGAAAGAGTCTGCATTAATGATTTTTATAATCTGTATTCGAAAGAGGGTTTTAAATCAGAGTTTCACAATTTAAATTCTTTGGAAAGGACAGCTTAAAAACTCTTCAGGACAATGACAAAATTGTGATTAGACCCGCTGATAAAGGCGGAGCAATAGTAGTTTTAGATTCAGATTATTATCATGATACGATGTGTTCAATGTTATCAGAAGCAGCAACATATCAGGTTGTGAATGGTATACAGTTGAATAAAATTATTGGTGACGTGCATACAGAACTTTATGAGCTATTGATTGGCAATCTCATTGACGTTGATTTATACAAATATTTTCTTGTAGAGAAGCCACTGGTACCGGTGATTAGAGGTCTACCAAAGGTACATAAAACTTTGAACAACCCTACCTTTAGACCCATTGTTTCAGGAAGGGGTTGGCTAACTGAAAGCATCTATATATATATAGAAAAGCAACTTAGACCAGCAGTAGATTCAACGCATTCTATTCTGAAAGACACTCAACAATTTTTAGAAACTTTGTCTAGTAGTAATGAGAACATTAGTTTTACTGATGCAGAATATATGGTAACCTTGGATGTTCAATCCCTGTTTACCAGTATACCCACTGATATAGGCATAGACTTTTTGAGGTTGTTTCTCTTAGGTAAGGGTTTTAGCAATAGCAAGATTATGAGATTAACCTCCTTGATGGAACTGGTGCTAGAGAATAATGTGTTTATTTATGACAGCAAATACTATTTGCAAACCATGGGAGTAGCCATGGGCACGGCATGTGCCAACTCATATGCTAATTTGGTTCTAGCATATTGGGAATCTACATATATTCTCTCCAATAGTATATATTCTAGGAACATCAGATATTACAAACGTTTTGTAGATTACCTGTTTTTTGTCTGGGAAGGTGAACAGCAGACTTTGATTGAATTTCTGTCATATATCAACAGTACTACTACTTTTTTGAGATTAACTGGGGAATGGTCAAGGAGCTGTATAAGTTTTTTAGATGTAACTTTGAGAAAGAGAGCTGGCATGCTAGATACTGAAATCTTTAGGAAGCCATGTAGAAAGAATGCATTTCTACACCGAGATAGCATGCACCCACCCCACGTACACAAAAATATAGTGAGGAATCAGGCTATGAGATGCTCTCACCTAACTAGTAACAACGAGGACTTTGAAATAGCTATAACCAACCTGCACGATGAATTAAAAAACAGGGGTTACCATGACAGAGATTTATCAAATCTAGAATCTGTTGAACGTGAAGGGAAGGCTAAACCCTATATACACAAGAGCTCCAATACAGGTTTGGAAGTGGTTGAAGCTCCCACAAACAAGAAAAGGATGGTCATTACTTACACTGATAGGAATAGGAAGATCACAGATGTCATTAAGAAAAATTGGGGGATTCTACTATTAGATGAGAGGCTGAAAATCATCTTGGGCACTCACCCCAGCTTCTCTTACAAGAAGAGTAGAAGCTTGAAAGACATGCTGTGTTATGAGAGTGAAAAGGATAGTAGACCTAAATAAGTTAGGAAAGGTACTTTCCCATGTCGTAATTGCAATCACTGCTCTTTTATTTCGAAGGATGCTAGGTTTGAACATCCAGACACTAAGAAGGTTTATGAGTTCAACCATTATGCAGATTGCAGGACTCGAAACCTGGTATAACTAGCGGTATGCCAGACATGCACTATGTTCTATGTAGGGAAGACCAATAGAACTCTTAGGGAGAGAATCAGGGAGCATTTATATGCCATTAATAAAGAAAATGAAACTAATGCGTGAGTGAGGCATGTTTTATTGAAAGGGACTAGACACAGTTTTGAGTTTTTAGTACTGGAGCTGATACATACCTCCATAAGACTAGGGAACATAGGGAATTTCACTGAAAAGGAAGAGAACAAATGGATCATTAGACTGCAAGCAGATGTTGGGCATGGCCTCAATGAAAGAGTTACTATTAAACCTTTCCTTAGAGATCGTGCCCTTAAACACAATTGACTTTTATGATATTTATGTTTATTTTTATATATATTTTTTGTCTTATATTATTATATTCGTGTTGTTTCTGATGTATATTTTTTTAGCTAAGTTTATTGAACTTGTAAGATTTTTAAGATAATGTATAATCACATACAACTTTCAGGTGAGATACTACTATAATTGTGATTAAGCAGCCATTGTTCCATGTGACCATGCTTTAGAGTATTTTAATGAAACTGCTTTTCAAGTTTTTATTCAAGTCTATTGTAGACGCGAAAGCGCTTACTGTTCTACTGTTCTTAATAAAGGATTTTTACGTAAGACTGGTTGGCTTCGATTGTAGTGCACAATATGTTTAGAAAAACAATGCAAAGTCTTATAGCTCAGTTGGAAGTGATGACTTTTTTTCATTAATGTTAAATGACCAGAATGCATGATATGTTTGTAAAAGCATTCACAATTTCACCACCTTAGATGGTGTAGTGGTATGGTGCAGTGATTGTCATGCCAGTGTTCTGGATCTGAGGTTTGGCAGGCTGATTATTTTGTCGCTGGGGAGAACAAGGGCTGATAGAGACAGACTGAGGGAGTTTAAGCAGTTGTAAGTGGGTTTGTGAGGTTTTGAGTGGAGCTAAGTGATGCTAACAGATGGTTAAGCTATCTTAGCTTCACTTAGCACCGTTTACTCCTGCTTACACCCACTCTAATTTTAATTAAAGAAAAGAAAAACAGGTGACGGGAAAATGGTGAAATGGGGGCATGCAGGGGATAAAACATTAGGAAAAGCAACTAGGGATGTGCATGATGGGTGTAGAAAGGACCATAGCTCTACATTTGTTCTGCAGCAATAGCTGTGAATAATGTATAGAATTTGGAATTTACAGTCTCACTCCCCACAGGGAGGGGTTGGTGACAGACATTTGTAGACTAATGTGTGGGTAGATTGATTAATTTCCCTGTACATGGGAGTGAAATGTAGAGCTATGTATGTGCAAGTGATTTTTTTTTTTTGTGGGACAGATGCCCTTTTTTTTTAGGTGAGAGTGGGATGTTGGGGAAGGGCTGCAGGTATGTTTGGGGAGGCAGGTTGGGTAGGATAGGTAACATTTGCAGACAGACAAGACACAGCAGACAGGGGAAGTATATGACAGATGAGGGGGTAAACACCTTGGACGGGGAGGGTGGTTGGGAATCAGAGGCCCATAAGCCCTCAAATGGATACAGTAAGACTGAGGTCCTCATCCATGGGCAGTCACCACTGGACCTTCATGGCAGTGAAGGTGGTTGTGCTGGGGGATGGACAAGTGGGGCAGCCTGGGTCTATATTAGATAATCGAACTTTCAACTGTCATATGGTCATACACCATATGATCAATCTTTTAAAAGTTCAAACATTTAATAAAAAAAAATAAACTGCCTAAACATTTTAAGCAGGAGGGCAAGCTCCGCAGCACCCACTCTTTAAATATACCAACTTTGAGTTCGCACTACAGTGCAGAAAAGGAAAATCTTCCCATTCCACACTGTACTGAGATTTCCATTAAAATGTTTGAACTTTCAAACATTTGATCATATGGTATCGACCATATGATACTCAAACTTTTGAAATTTCAGTTATCTAATATAGACCCAGAGTGGCCCACCCCTCAAGGTGCACCAGGTGGCACTCCATCTGGCACAGCTGCCCACCCAAATCGGAGTGGATGAAACTGCACCCCATACCCCGGAACATTTTCGGGTGACTTGCTCCTTTCTGCGCCCACACCCAGATGGGGATGGGCCCTGGCCCCTGAGGTGGTTCCACCCAAAGGTGGTGCAGGACCAGCAGAGGATGATATTCTGCGTTGGGTCCCAGATGTGCTGGGGCCCACTGCCATGGTTAAATGGGGTGCGACAGGTGGATCTGCCAGGATCTGCATTCCCAAATGTGCTATGGTGTTGTCATTTTCCCAGATATATTGGTTAGTCATGAACAACACATTTCAAAATTAGTTATAACAGCATATGTGGGTGTTCCAATTAACCCAAACCAACAGATATGAAACAGCTGCATAGGAAGTAGAACACATGCATAAATGGAACAACAGTAAACATTTTAACAGCATGCAAGTTACATTGACAGCAACACTCCACCAATAATGGTATTTGAACAAGGTATGTTAATATGCAACAAATGAAATATATGAACAATAATAGAACACATGTCCAAACAACAAGTTTTGAGAACAATATACACGTAGTATATGAATAATATTTACTGATGCAGATGACAGGTGGCGCGAGGGAAAAAAGTCCATTAACAACTGTATCAGCTTCTATTTTTCACAACAGCACTACTCAATAATCTACAGGTCTGCCCTCACTTTGCATCTTCCTATGGCCCATAGCTTCTGTGGCATATACATGCCTGTTAGACTGTCAACCTGTAATGGTATGGGGCAGACTGGGTGAGCTGTGGTTACTTTACTGGACGGGGTTTGTTCATGTCAGGGATACATACTTGACAAAGAAGGAGTACCTTGCAATAATGTTGTGTGAGTCTGCTACTAGCACAGTTCACCTGAATTTCTATCTGTGTCCAAGGTGATTGGCAGCAGTGACCACTAGCCATGACAGTGTGACACTTGAGAGACATGTACTGGAAAGAGTGCATGGTGTATTTACCTATTCTGCTGACATTTGCAGGCATGGGGTTGGACAGTTGGACAGTTGTACATGCTATATTTTATACTCTTCAAACAGCTACTACAAACATTTCGTTGCCTGTAAGACCTGTGCAGAAAATATCTGTTACCACTGACTGTTTCTACAACTATTAAAGATTTCTTGAGTGTATATTTGCACATATCTCAGAACAGTGTCTGGGTGTGCTAAAATGAAATACAAGTCTGTTTCTCATCACGCTGAACTACTGGGGAATTTCTGTCTCTTGTGTTACTGTTTTCTGCCTAATACTCTGTGGGCTAGACAGTCTGACCTTGCAATCCTGAGATTCATGCCTGACAGATCGTGTACTGTGTAGTAATCCTTTAAAATTATATGCTCTGAAAGCAAAGGTTAACACAAGGCACTGCAGCAGGGGACACACTATAATACTTTTGACATTAGTATTCAGGGTTCTGAGAACAATATACACGTAGTATATGAATAATATTTACTGATGCAGATGACAGGTGGCGCGAGGGAAAAAAGTCCATTAACAACTGTATCAGCTTCTATTTTTCACAACAGCACTACTCAATAATCTACAGGTCTGCCCTCACTTTGCATCTTCCTATGGCCCATAGCTTCTGTGGCATATACATGCCTGTTAGACTGTCAACCTGTAATGGTATGGGGCAGACTGGGTGAGCTGTGGTTACTTTACTGGACGGGGTTTGTTCATGTCAGGGATACATACTTGACAAAAAAGGAGTACCTTGCAATAATGTTGTGTGAGTCTGCTACTAGCACAGTTCACCTGAATTTCTATCTGTGTCCAAGGTGATTGGCAGCAGTGACCACTAGCCATGACAGTGTGACACTTGAGAGACATGTACTGGAAAGAGTGCATGGTGTATTTACCTATTCTGCTGACATTTGCAGGCATGGGGTTGGACAGTTGGACAGTTGTACATGCTATATTTTATACTCTTCAAACAGCTACTACAAACATTTCGTTGCCTGTAAGACCTGTGCAGAAAATATCTGTTACCACTGACTGTTTCTACAACTATTAAAGATTTCTTGAGTGTATATTTGCACATATCTCAGAACAGTGTCTGGGTGTGCTAAAATGAAATACAAGTCTGTTTCTCATCACGCTGAACTACTGGGGAATTTCTGTCTCTTGTGTTACAGTTTTCTGCCTAATACTCTGTGGGCTAGACAGTCTGACCTTGCAATCCTGAGATTCATGCCTGACAGATCGTGTACTGTGTAGTAATCCTTTAAAATTATATGCTCTGAAAGCAAAGGTTAACACAAGGCACTGCAGCAGGGGACACACTATAATACTTTTGACATTAGTATTCAGGGTTCTGATCTTAGTGCATAGCAATCTACTGTTTTGAATACTATCTGATTCTCAGAACAATGTCTGTTAATTCATGCTGTCAAAGCCATTATTTTCTGTGCAGAACCTGTACACATTCTATTTCTACAACAACATACCAGAATAAACACAACAGTTGGTGGTTTAGGTTTTTATTGTACTTATATGACACAGTGCTCTACAACTGCATATGCTGTAGATGACTATTCGTCTGGCAAACATTTCTTTATTTGTTAGAGACAGAACACAGTAAACAATTTAATCCTTCTTATTTTTTTCACTATATACTGCATGATAAAGCTGTACTCACCAGCCTGCCGGCACAGCCTTGTCATTCTGTCTGCATTGGCCTCAGCATTGCTAGCCCTTTCTGCTGCAGCAGTAGGGGGGAGGTGAAAACAGACGTTATGCATACCTATCACATATTCAGGCTAGAATTTACTCAGCTATAGCTGGGATACTTACAAACTGTTGGAGCATGGTTGTCCTGAGCGTCTTGGATCCATTGGGTCAAGAGCACTCCCTTCCTCCACTTTAGGTCAGCATAGTGATGTTGTAACTGCTCATCAGTTCGGGGGATGCCAGTGGCACTGGTGAGATTGCTTTCCAGGCAGTCCCAAGCCTCTGCTTTATACTGTGAGCCCTGGTACTGGCCCAGCAGTCTGTCATCATGGTTTGCTACAAGGAGCCCAGACATGACTCTGTACTCCAAAACACCCCAGAACTGCGCCCGAAAGCACAAACCCTCACCAATGCCTGACATAGTTCCTACTCAGAGAAAGCTACAACAGATTCTGGCTGTATTCCCACCTGTGCCATTTAAATAAGGCCATATTCCTGCCCTTTGCTGTCATTTGACTATTTTGAAACTGCTATGCTCAGCTAAGCAGTGCGCAAATCCAGTAAGCTGGGTTGAACAGTGCTTAAAGTACAATTGCTGACCATTGCTTAACAGCGCACAAATCCGCTTAGCTGAGCTGACTGCTGCTTAGCATTTATGTCTAAGGAATGCTTAAACCAGCTAGGTATAGCTGAGCACTGCTAATCATTGCTCACTTTTCATTCTTAGGGAATATCTGAATCATGACTTTTAATTAATCATTACTGACATATTAGTAACTGTATATGATTTACTTTACATGACATCCCTCTATGTGATTTCATTACATTTCCATGAGGTGTGATTATACTGTATGGGACACTTGTGTATACTTGAGTGATTTCACATGTTATATCCACTCACACTTCCATTGTAGACCAGCTACACTACACTGGTTGACAAATATCAATTACTACACAATTTGTAATAAAAATAATATTTTTAACACTTATTTCCCATGTAAACATAAAGTGCTTGTTTTGGTACTGAAACCATAAACTCTTGTACATAAAGCCAGAACTCTAGCCACTATGCTATCTTGGCATTATAATTTTAGTTGTATATTTTATTTATCTCCTATGGGATGTTTAAGCAATGCTGAGCAGAGGGCCATAAATTTCACACCCACTCAGCTATGCTTAAACATACCTAAGAATGGAAAACAAATTAATCAACCCACTTTATTTACATGTATCTGTACTCCTTGTCAGTCACAATAAGGGAAATTGTAAGGGGACACATAGGGACAGATTTTAATTATTGCTCTTACAAACTTACAAAATGCAACTGTCGTTTTCTAGTAAATCATTGGCAAATCACTTGGAGTTTAAGTCAGAACATACTGACAGACATTTGGGTTTCAGACTTCATACCCTTCAGGAAATCCCTGCTAATGCAAACCTTTTATTCTATCAGCTTTCCATGTTTGTAAGTGCAATATTCAAGATGTGCCCCTATTTTTGGGCCTTGGTCCCCCATTATTTATGGCTTTGTACTTTCTCTAGGAGGTTGAGAGGTATGTAAGACAGGCATCTGGGCTTTCTGTGGAAACCTGTACAGTTGAGGAGTATGGCCATTCGGCACTTTGACAATGCAGGGGGTGTGTGACAGTACCTTTCACACACACCCTGCATTGTTTTCTATTGGGATGGGTGCTTTCAGTGTCTGCAGACACTGAAAGCACTTGCAAAGTTCCATACAGCCCTTTGTCAATGCAGAGGGTGTGTAACAGTACCTGTCTCACACCCCCTGCATTGCTTCCTATTGGGATGGGTGCATTCAGTGTCCATGGACACTGACAGCACTTGCAAAGTGCCGTATGGCACTTTGACAATCCAGGGGGTGTGTGAAAGAACCTGTCACATACCCCTTGCATTGATTCCTTTTTCCCCTCATCTCTTTCAGTGTCCGCAGACACTGTTTAACTAATTTTTTTTATTTCAGTGTCCAGGAACACTGAAATACTTTTAAAATGTGCCGTACAGCACTTTCTGAGTGTAGGGAGCATGTTAGATGTGTGTCCACTACTTAAACATGCCCCCTGCACTCAGTAGTGTTCATGTCCATTTAGCCTTAGCAGCACCCCACCTTCATGAATATGCAAGGCATGCTGTTGTTAAAGCTAAGGGTAAACAGACATGGTTCACTCCATGCAGGAATAGCATTATTCCTGCATGGAGATTATTGAAACCTGAGGAATGTCTAGATTAATGAGATCTGAGATAATGCACTCCATAGCTGTACGTATGAGGTTAGAGAGGGTAACGGGACTTTAGTCACCTGAATATGTGGTGGGGCCACTCTTGTTTAATGGCATTACATTGACTATTTTCCAGACTTCAGAAATGTAACTAGTGAAGAGGTGTAGATTTAAGAGGTTAAGTAGGGGTTCAGAAAGGCCATATTTGACACTAATAATCAGACAATCTGGTATTATATCAGGGCCCATTGATTTAGTATTCTTAGTTTTTTGAGAGGGCTGAGAGAACTTGTTCCATACTCATTAAAGGGGGTGGCTGGGATTGTGGAACCCGTGGATTAGCTATAATTATGGATGAAGTAAAGTTTGCACTAGTTAGGATCTTAGTTATTTAATTTGGATCTGAGAGTGTAATACTTTTGTGGACTACTTCCAAACACTGTTTGGTGTTAGTGCTTAGCTTTCTGTCATAGTTAAAGAAAGATTTGTAGTTATGTTTGCTTTTAGTGGCCATATGGTGGAGCTTGTGGTGACATATGTGAATACATGTGTGACATTTAACTGTATATATTTGTTACAACTGCACACAGTAACTGCAGTGCTACCTTGTATTTACTACTGATGAAGTCTTCATGGATGGCAGTTACTTTTGTGTACTAAAAATAGCAATATCTGTGTGTTATACACATGAAACAAAAAACTTTTCATGCATGCCCATAGTCATGTATAACTAGTTTCATGAGTGAAACATCATAGCATTGCACTACATCTATCATGTTGTTGGTGTAGTTTGCCTACACCACCTTATTACATGTAGTGGCACATTACTGGAACAGAAACCATTGTGCATGTTATATACTTCACATTAGCTGTAGCTTATCCAGTATGAGAGAATTGTCTACCTATGTTATGCATACAGTAGGCTACTTTATAGTCCACAGATTGTTTGTAGTATTCTGGCATTCCATTCCATTTTGTTGAACTTTTATGCATCCTTTCAGTGAGGACTCTCAGCTGAAATAGGTGCATTGTGTTGCTGCCCTGCCAGAACATTGGCATGTGCTACATATTCCTGTGTTATCTACTTAGCCTAGAAAACATATTTAGGTCAACAGCAGCTGTAGCATAACCAGTGGTATCTATGTCCAGAGATGCCATCCCAAGATGCACACAGACACTCACACACACACACACACACACACACACACACACACACACACACACACACACACACACACACACACACACACACACACACACTTACACTTTGCAACACCAGAGCAATCCAGTCATTTACACTGGTATATTATTTTGCCAAGGGACAATGAATTTTATAAAGAGATGGTTAATATTATTTATATGTTTAAGGAAAGAGGTTATAGAGAAGCTGGTTTGATATGTTCTGCAAATTAAGTAATTAGAAAAAGCTGTTTTCAAGCCCATTTTAGCACAAAAAGAAAGTGTTTATCATAATATAAATAATAAGCTTAATTTTTCTAACAGCAGTCCAATGTTTTTATTGCATATGTCCTGTGATAGCAGTTCCATTAAGGAAATTATAAGATGAAACTGGAAAATTTTACAGGGGAATCCTGATGTTTATAAAATTTATAGGAGAACCTAAGTGTGAACATCAGTGGAATATGAATTTTAAAAGGTTATTAGAGAAGAATGAAGCACATATGTAAGTGACTAGTACAAACAAACAAAAAGGAATGTTTACTTGTGGGATGTGTATTATTTGTAGGTTCATTTGAGAAAGTTCCTTTGTGTTTTTAGAATTTTGTAATTATACTATTTATTTGAAACATAAATTTAACTGTATGACTTCTGGTATTGTATAATTAGGTTTATGTTCAGGATGTCCTGCCTTTTATATTGGTATGTCCACACACTCCTTAGAGAAAAGGGTTAAGGAAAATCTTTATGCCATTAAAAGTAAAGATCATAACAATGCTTTATGTAAACATACTTTCATTTGTAATAAATATAAAAAGTTTATGTTTTTTGTTTTAGATTTTTTGCCTCAAGATCTGAGGGGTGGGGATTATAAACGTTGTTCAGAAGGTTTAGAAACTAAGTAGCAGATTAAGTTAATTGCTGGCACATTCCCAGGTCTAAATGAATCAGTAAACAGTAAGTGTTTTTTTAAACAAGAGACTGAAAATTAAGTATATTTGTATAGTTTTAGTTTATACAGTTAACGTTTATGTGAGTTTTGTATCTAAATTTGATTTTTGTAACTTTTTATAAGTGTTAATTAAATCTAAAATGTGATTGGTTACTTGTTCTTATTTAAATAGATGTGTAAAGTGACTTGATTATTTCTGAAGAAGTCTTTTAGATGAAAGCATTATTAAACTGTTTTGAGCACTAAAGATCCATTGTTTCCTGTTTCATTTGGTGTTGTTGTGGTGTTTTTTGTTTTATTACCATTACATTGGAGTTTAGCTTGTTGTTGCTGCCCATTTTGGCAATTTTGGCATGGTAACCCATATGTAGGTTGCACCACCTCCCTTGTGTGTCCTTGTCAGTGTCTTCCCATGCCCTATACTGTTTATAGTATGCCTGCAGTGCCCTGTTACTTTGTAATGCACCACCATGTGTTTGTGTTACTTGTCTACTTTGTGTGTTATGTTGTTTTGTATTTTCTTCGAGACAGTTATCCTCTAACATTTACCAACAATTCTTTGATCATTCTTCTCTCTTCCCAGTAAAATAAGGAGGGTCTATCCCCATAAAATATATCCATGGCCTTCTGATCCTGCCTTTAATCTTCATTTCTCTTCTTTTTTTTCAAATATTTTTTTATTTTCCAAATAATATAATGTTTAGCAATACAATAATCAACAAACAAGTATTATAAACCTTTATATACACTATGTACAATTGACCTAAACAAAAAAGGGAAAAAAATTAATAAAATATATGAAATTAATAACAAAAAATTATAATATTCAATTAATAAAGTATAAAGTTACACATTGATTATTTAGGGTTCATTTTTAATGTCTCAATAAGAGTTAAATTTTTCCCAAGGGTTGTTTGTACATGTTTTAGGTGAAATTCTTGATTCCTTCACTTTGATTTTTAATGTCGCTGTTTCTTCCATCAGTCTCAATAATTCTTCCAGAGTAGGTTCTTGTGAAGACTTCCACTTTCTAGTTATACTTTTCCTTGCCACAGCTAGTATGGACCAAAGTAGGTATAGATCTGTTTTATTCATTCCAATAGTATCATTAATATTTAAAAGGACTAAAGATTTGGTTAAAACAAAGGTATCTGTAAATATAGCTTGGAGAAAAATAGTAATTTCTTCCCAGACTTTTTCTATATTAATACAATCAAAAAATATATGAGACCAATCATTTTTACAGTTTAAAGAACATCTCCAACAAATGGATTTATCAAGTGAATTGAAATTGGCTAGTTTATCAGGTGTAATAAATGCCCTGTGAATATATTTCCATGTAAATATTTTCCATATTTGTAAATTAAATGTTAAGTTAACAGAGCATAAAAGATTTTTTTACTCTCAGTTGATAGATTAGTGTGACATCCTTTTGCTATGAAATTCCAATATTTTGCATTAAGGTTAGTTTTATATGTTAACAATATCTTGTATAATTTTGAAATTTGATTTGTCCAATTATAATTGTAAATAACTTCAGATATTAGACATCAAATCTGGACTAGTTTTATAAGGAGAATTAATCATTTTGCTATTAAGATCATTAACATATGATAATATGCTTTGTAGTATTAACTAATCTGCTGATGGAGTGTCATATTTATTCTGAATTTGTTGAATGTCTAATAATACTTGATTCTCTGTACAATGTTGCCAACAAGTGAAGTTTTTCCCCTCCCATCTAGTTAAAATAACATTATGAATGAATTTTATTGAAGAAATTCTTTGTCGAGCTAAAGGGTATTATCAAGTCTATCCAAATCTTAATATCTGTGTTAGTATATATAAATCTTCTGAATAAATTGTAAATATTATTTATATAATTTAAGATTGTTGGTTTTGTTATATTATATTGAATATTAACAGTCAATATCTGCCACATCCTATTATTTTGTTCACTTAATATATAATTTTTAATTGTTTTATTTTCATTTAGAAAAATAATAGTGTGCAACGTTTTCCATGTTGAAGAATAATTAGGATCTATCCAGTTAATGATAGTTCTTAATATGGAAGCTTTTATGTATGATTCTAAATCTAGAAGTTTAATTCCACCCATTTCCCAAGATCTAATATGATGTGTATAGGCTATTCTATTTCTTTTTGGATACCAAAGAAAGTTTAATAGAATTTTGTTTATTTATTTCAAGATTTTCTTGTTAGGTACTATAGGAATAGCTTGTGAAATGTAATTAATTTTTGGAAATATTGTCATTTTTATTATTTGTAATCTGTCTTCAAATCTCAAGAACATTTTATTTCAGCTTACTATTAACATTTTTATTTTATTAATTATGTTGCTATAATCTGTGGCTAACATAGATTCCAAATTATCACAAAGTGTTATTCCTAAATATTTTATTATGGGAACTTGTTTTCCTATCACACAATTTGTAGCTAAGGTAAATTCTCTCTTTTTATTCAAATGTATATAATTAGATTGTCCCTTGTTAAATCTAAGGCTGGAAATATGATAAAACCTTTCCACTATTTAATCTAGTTTTTGTACTGATATTTCCGAGACAGATAACATGAGTGAAACATCATCAGCAAATAACATAATTTTTGAATTGAGTAGACCATGTACATCTATGCCTGATATATTAGAGATGTGGCGTACTAATGAGGCAAATAATTCAATTCCTAAGGCAAACAGGATGGGAGACATCGGACATCCTTGCTTTGTACCTTTGGTTATTTTAATAGCCTTCGAGGTAAATGGCCCAAGTTTTACATAAGCCAAATGTTTTTTATAAATATTCTTTATTAGTGTAATAAAATTAGTAGGAAATACAAACAATTCTAAAACCTTAAAAAGAAAATCCCAGCTCAATGAATCAAAGACTTTTTCTATATCCAAAGCTACTATTAGAGCTTCTTGGTTGTTTCTGTTTAGAAAATCTATAAGTGTTAGAATTCTTTGTATATTGTCATGTGTGTGTCTTTTATAAATGAATCCTGTTTGATCTTCATTTATTATGTGTGTCAATGAGTTTTTAATTCTACTAATTAATATTGACATGAAGATTTTATAATCATTGTTAAGTAAAGATATTGGCATATAAGATTTACACTGTAAAGGATCTTTGTTTTCTTTTATAATGGGTGTAATTAAGGAGTATCTCCATGAAATTGGAGTTGTGTTTTCTGTAGAATTTCATTAAAAGTATTGTGAAACAATGATATTACTGTAGATGAAAATATCTTATACAATTCATTAATTATTCCATCAATTCCCAGTGTTTTATTACTTTTACTTTCTTTGATTTTTTTGAGTAAATTCTTTTAGCGATGTTTGTTTTTGAATGTCTCACTTTAACTTTTCTGGTATCGCCTTTACCTTTACTAATTTCAGGTCTAAGTCTGATGTATTAGTTATATGTGAGTATCATTATAATGGTCGGGGGAAATAATGTTTAAATGCATCTAGCATATCATTTATATCTGAAACCTTTTTGTTTTTTTTCCTTCCTTCATGTACAATGCTTGTAATATTATTTTCAATCAAATGTTTTTTTTAATCTTATTGCTAAATTATGCATATGTTTGGGTGATACTGCATAGGAACTAGGTTTTAACCTTTCTACAGCTATATTAGTTTTGTGAATTAAGATTTCATTATATCTTTTGTTTAAGTCTTCCAATTCTTTTTTATGATTATTGTGTATGTAAGTAGATGATTTAATAGTGAGATATGTAATTTGTTTTTGGATGTTACATAATTCTGATTCCCACTTTTTTAGCTTGTTTTTATGTCAGTAAAGCATGTTTCCATTTCGATAGACTTTCAAGGTATCCCAAAGATTAATTACATGTATTTCAGTAGTGTAGTTTATATCTAAAAAGAATTGTACTTCTGACTCTAACCAATGTTTAAATTGTTTTAATTTTGTAATGTAAGCTGGAATTCTTGACATAAAAACTAATTTCTTATAATCTGTATGTATTTTGAGAATTAATGAATTATGGTCTGAAAAGGGACAAGGGATTATGGAAAATGTTATTATTTTTGAATTTAGCTCTTGAGATATGAAGATTTTATCAATTCTTGTATGTGTCCCAAATCTGTGGTCTTGGTGTGAAAATAATAATGAATCATTCTCCTTAAAACTAAATGTATCAATTAGATTTAAACGTTCTTCCCATTTCTTAAGTGGCTTCCCTATGGAACTTATGCATACATTTCTTCTGCTTGTGGTCTCTGATTTATCCAATATACAATTAAATTCACCTTCCAAAATCAAATTTCCTTTATATACTCTAGTTATTAGATCCATGTGTTTTCTTATTGTCCCAACCCCAGTACTTGGAAACCAATATATATTTACTAATGTCCAGAGTCTATTGTTATATTTTACTATTATTATGGCTAGGAGTCCTTCTTTTTCTTCATATTTGTAAATGATTTGAGCTATAGTGAAATTGTTTCTATAAAATTAAAGTTCCCCTAGTCTTTTTCTTATATGAAGAGTGAGATAAAATCATATATTCATTAGGATTCCAGTTAAAGGTATCATTTGCTTTGAAGTGAGTCTCTTAAAGAACTACTACTTGCACTTTATTTAATTTCATATATCTTAATAAATTAGATCTTTTCCTTGGATTGCTTAAACCGTTAGTGTTTAAGGATAAAATAGTCAAGTCCATTCTCAGTATTTAACTTTACATCATATTTGTTTTGTATTATATTTTGTAATGCCATACCAAATGTAAAATGTATAACTACTGTGTTAATAATTCTCATTGTAGTCAATATTTTAATTTTGGTCAAATAACTTAAAATAGAGTTTAGTTCAGGCCAATAAAAAAAGAAAAAAGAAAAATGCCAAAATTACTTGTATAACAAAACGTATATAAATATTTTGTAAACCCTCTAATGTACATGAAGTGAAATACACTCCCAATCTGCTAGATGAGAAGAAATCTAACAAATTGCCTACCATAACTTCCCTCATGAAAAAAGAAAGAAAAAAAACTAACCCCTTTCGAGCTCCAGTACACCATTTCTCTTATCTTGGAGATTTAGCAATATTTGTTACTATTTTCCCTTTATAACTATTAATAATGAATTAACACAATGTATGAAAATGAGTATTGATTTGGTAATACAATTTAATTTTAGATTAAATTAGACTTCTTTTTCAGAATATAATCATCCTAGCATGCACTACTTAAACATTCATAAAGTAAAATCTCATTTATAACATAGTAAATGTTGTTTAACATTAGTTCTCTTTAGCCTGAGAGTAGTATATATACATATTAATAGTCTACAATATTCTGATATGACCAATATACTAATGATTATGTCAGATAAACACTCTCCTACATATTAAAAATATATTATAACTGAGTGAAGTAGGTTTAGAAATGTATCAATAAGTGAAGATAAATATGGGCAAGTCTATTCAGAACACTTGAATCATACTACAAAAACTATGTAGTCCATAGAATGAACCCTTAGAGTTGTGTTCACTAGAGATAATAATGTAAAAATGTTTGAGTGAACTATACATCATAAATCTCTATGTATCACTCACATGCTTTCAAATAGAGGCAAATGAAAGCATAACCAGATTCAGTTTATTTTATGTCCACCCATGAATGTAGTTGTGACAAATTGAAAGAAAAAAAGAAGAAAGACAACATTAAACCATAGTGATCACTC
This sequence comes from Protopterus annectens, assembly GCF_019279795.1. Classification (NCBI taxonomy): domain Eukaryota; kingdom Metazoa; phylum Chordata; order Ceratodontiformes; family Protopteridae; genus Protopterus; species Protopterus annectens. Next base: position 670,939,939 of record NC_056728.1, on the reverse strand, counting down.
GATGATGAAACAGAAGCAAATTGCCCTGATAAGTGGCAATTTATAAACATCTTAATACTAATGCATAGTTATGATATCAGTTCATATTATGAGAATATCATCATAGAATATTGAAGAAAATGCTAATCAAGACAAAACATTACTGAAGCTGTTCCACACAGCCACAGTTCCTTAGAACCTTTATAATAGAGTGTTTATCAAAGACTGTGTTATGCAGCAAGATACAAGGGTAGGCAGACTCCCTTCTTTGTTATTAAATTGTTAAAAGTAATTACACTCTAAAAAATACAAAACCTATTAAGTTGAACAATGCCTTAAGAAATCTCTCTATCTCATATCTATTTAATTAGTGTTCTACTTGAATTTCTTATCAAGAATTATAATTTACAAATCTGTCTTATTTTACTACTTGAAGCAGTAATAAAAGCAGACCATGAAGACATTTTCTCATGGGACCTTTACTTTAAAGAAATAAAGATGAAATTCCAAGGTGAACTCATTTTATCAACCATCTCACTAAGAAACTGATAACCTTATTATTTAAACAGTTGTCAATATTCAGTAAAAATATCAGCTGCATAATACTCAGCTATACAACTAATGTCTGAAGGATTAAAGGCAGTTTATGTTATAAATCCCTGCCTTAACCAGATGTGTAGCATACAGAATATCATTTAGGATTTGAGTTTCTTAGGAACCTATGTCTGTAAATGTGTAATTCAAACAATTCTTGGTAGAATGAATGACATCTAAACTACTTTATTATGCTAATTTATGTGCAATTTTACTATAGGTTTCCCAGTACTTCCCTGTCATCAAGGCAACTCCCACAATACATCAACAGGCACTCGCAAGACTGTTTGAAATGCCAGTTTTATGAGTTATAGGACCATGGCTTAAAGTTTTTCTGGGAATAAATCAACTGTTCGTCATAGAAAATAAGTACACATGCCCACACAATTTAGTAGTGCAGTTAAACAACTACTTGCATGCAAGTGTAAGACTTTTGGCTAATTACCAGCATCTTTGCCACTTTACTGAAAGTTGAACCCCACTTACCAAAGATTAGAAAGCACTAAAGGGTAAAGAGAGTAATCAGTAATTTACTATCTACTGTATTCACTATTTATTTGGTTACTACTTAATCAATTCAATTGAACATGTCTAGGCAGTGTGAGCAGAGGAAAATAACACTGCACAGTACAGGGTTTACTATGTTATCTAATAAAGCAATGTGCACATTATATTCAAATAAGAAGGAGTTATAAGTACAAGGTAATAAGTCCCTTTTGGCTTCAGAAATTAGATGATTTCTGTTACCAGGTTAATGAAGTATTCAGTATAATATGTCTAAAACCTGTCTTAATTTTACTTATTATGTGCACAGAAGTATGTCACAACTGCAGCTGATGTGTGCATCTTATACACATATTTTCCTATTTACACTAGTAACACTGTAATAGATGCTTACAAAACTATCAGACATGTCATTTTACTGGATCACCATAGCATAGTGTATCTTATAGCCTAGGTAGGAATAATTCAGAAGTAGGAAAGGACTGTTTTTACTTCAAGTGTAACAATGTAGTCTGTAATGCTTCTATTACTTTTTCAATTGGATGTTATTCAATGTTACTGTAAATTCTTCTTTTTTGTGTTACCTACATGAAAAAACAGCTACTCTGTCACTGATTTCACACATATTCTTTTTATTTATTTAAAAGAAGTCAGGGTTTGTAGATTTTAATAATCCAAGCACCATGTTAAATGAGCTTAAAATATACTGCTTGTGCAACTGATATCACACTACAAGCGCTACCTTAACAAAAGACAAGCAGGGGATTCCTTAATTTACTATTTACTCCTTAAATCTTAATTCAAACAATTCTTGGTAGAATGAATGACATCTAAACTACTTTATTATGCTAATTTATGTGCAATTTTACTATAGGTTTCCCAGTACTTTCCTGTCATCAAGGCAACTCCCACAATAATTCAAACAATTCTTGGTAGAATGAATGACATCTAAACTACTTTATTATGCTAATTTATGTGCAATTTTACTATAGGTTTCCCAGTACTTCCCTGTCATCAAGGCAACTCCCACAATACATCAACAGGCACTCGCAAGACTGTTTGAAATGCCAGTTTTATGAGTTATAGGACCATGGCTTAAAGTTTTTCTGGGAATAAATCAACTGTTCATCATAGAAAATAAGTACACATGCCCACACAATTTAGTAGTGCAGTTAAACAACTACTTGCATGCAAGTGTAAGACTTTTGGCTAATTACCAGCATCTTTGCCACTTTACTAAAAGTTGAATCCCACTTACCAAAGATTAGAAAGCACTAAAGGGTAAAGAGAGTAATCAGTAATTTACTATCTACTGTATTCACTATTTATTTGGTTACTACTTAATCAATTCAATTGAACATGTCTAGGCAGTGTGAGCAGAGGAAAATAACACTGCACAGTACAGGGTTTACTATGTTATCTAATAAAGCAATGTGCACATTATATTCAAATAAGAAGGAGTTATAAGTACAAGGTAATAAGTCCCTTTTGGCTTCTGAAATTAGATGATTTCTGTTACCAGGTTAATGAAGTATTCAGTATAATATGTCTAAAACCTGTCTTAATTTTACTTATTATGTGCACAGAAGTATGTCACAACTGCAGCTGATGTGTGCATCTTATACACATATTTTCCTATTTACACTTGTAACACTGTAACAGATGCTTACAAAACTATCAGACATGTCATTTTACTGGATCACCATAGCATAGTGTATCTTATAGCCTAGGTAGGAATAATTCAGAAGTAGGAAAGGACTGTGTTTACTTCAAGTGTAACAATGTAGTCTGTAATGCTTCTATTACTTTTTCAATTGGATGTTATTCAATGTTACTGTAAATTCTTCTTTTTTGTGTTACCTACATGAAAAACTGCTACTCTGTCACTGATTTCACACATATTCTTTTTATTTATTTAAAAGAAGTCAGGGTTTGTAGATTTTAATAATCCAAGCACCATGTTAAATGACCTTAAAATATACTGCTTGTGCAACTGATATCACACTACAAGCGCTACCTTAACAAAAGACAAGCAGGGGATTCCTTAATTTACTATTTACTCCTTAAATCTTAATTCAAACAATTCTTGGTAGAATGAATGACATCTAAACTACTTTATTATGCTAATTTATGTGCAATTTTACTATAGGTTTCCCAGTACTTTCCTGTCATCAAGGCAACTCCCACAATAATTCAAACAATTCTTGGTAGAATGAATGACATCTAAACTACTTTATTATGCTAATTTATGTGCAATTTTACTATAGGTTTCCCAGTACTTTCCTGTCATCAAGGCAACTCCCACAATAATTCAAACAATTCTTGGTAGAATGAATGACATCTAAACTACTTTATTATGCTAATTTATGTGCAATTTTACTATAGGTTTCCCAGTACTTTCCTGTCATCACGGCAACTCCCACAATACATCAACAGGCACTCGCAAGACTGTTTGAAATGCCAGTTTTATGAGTTATAGGACCATGGCTTAAAGTTTTTCTGGGAATAAATCAACTGTTCATCATAGAAAATAAGTACACATGCCCACACAATTTAGTAGTGCAGTTAAACAACTACTTGCATGCAAGTGTAAGACTTTTGGCTAATTACCAGCATCTTTGCCACTTTACTGAAAGTTGAACCCCACTTACCAAAGATTAGAAAGCACTAAAGGGTAAAGAGAGTAATCAGTAATTTACTATCTACTGTATTCACTATTTATTTGGTTACTACTTAATCAATTCAATTGAACATGTCTAGGCAGTGTGAGCAGAGGAAAATAACACTGCACAGTACAGGGTTTACTATGTTATCTAATAAAGCAATGTGCACATTATATTCAAATAAGAAGGAGTTATAAGTACAAGGTAATAAGTCCCTTTTGGCTTCAGAAATTAGATGATTTCTGTTACCAGGTTAATGAAGTATTCAGTATAATATGTCTAAAACATGTCTTAATTTTACTTATGTGCACAGAAGTATGTCACAACTGCAGCTGATGTGTGCATCTTATACACATATTTTCCTATTTATACTTGTAACACTGTAACAGATGCTTACAAAACTATCAGACATGTCATTTTACTGGATCATCATAGCATAGTGTATCTTATAGCCTAGGTAGGAATAATTCAGAAGTAGGAAAGGACTGTTTTTACTTCAAGTGTAACAATGTAGTCTGTAATGCTTCTATTACTTTTTCAATTGGATGTTATTCAATGTTACTGTAAATTCTTCTTTTTTGTGTTACCTACATGAAAAACAGCTACTCTGTCACTGATTTCACACATATTCTTTTTATTTATTTAAAAGAAGTCAGGGTTTGTAGATTTTAATAATCCAAGCACCATGTTAAATGAGCTTAAAATATACTGCTTGTGCAACTGATATCACACTACAAGCGCTACCTTAACAAAAGACAAGCAGGGGATTCCTTAATTTACTATTTACTCCTTAAATCTTAATTCAAACAATTCTTGGTAGAATGAATGACATCTAAACTACTTTATTATGCTAATTTATGTGCAATTTTACTATAGGTTTCCCAGTACTTTCCTGTCATCAAGGCAACTCCCACAATAATTCAAACAATTCTTGGTAGAATGAATGACATCTAAACTACTTTATTATGCTAATTTATGTGCAATTTTACTATAGGTTTCCCAGTACTTCCCTGTCATCAAGGCAACTCCCACAATACATCAACAGGCACTCGCAAGACTGTTTGAAATGCCAGTTTTATGAGTTATAGGACCATGGCTTAAAGTTTTTCTGGGAATAAATCAACTGTTCATCATAGAAAATAAGTACACATGCCCACACAATTTAGTAGTGCAGTTAAACAACTACTTGCATGCAAGTGTAAGACTTTTGGCTAATTACCAGCATCTTTGCCACTTTACTGAAAGTTGAACCCCACTTACCAAAGATTAGAAAGCACTAAAGGGTAAAGAGAGTAATCAGTAATTTACTATCTACTGTATTCACTATTTATTTGGTTACTACTTAATCAATTCAATTGAACATGTCTAGGCAGTGTGAGCAGAGGAAAATAACACTGCACAGTACAGGGTTTACTATGTTATCTAATAAAGCAATGTGCACATTATATTCAAATAAGAAGGAGTTATAAGTACAAGGTAATAAGTCCCTTTTGGCTTCTGAAATTAGATGATTTCTGTTACCAGGTTAATGAAGTATTCAGTATAATCTGTCTAAAACCTGTCTTAATTTTACTTATTATGTGCACAGAAGTATGTCACAACTGCAGCTGATGTGTGCATCTTATACACATATTTTCCTATTTACACTAGTAACACTGTAACAGATGCTTACAAAACTATCAGACATGTCATTTTACTGGATCATCATAGCATAGTGTATCTTATAGCCTAGGTAGGAATAATTCAGAAGTAGGAAAGGACTGTTTTTACTTCAAGTGTAACAATGTAGTCTGTAATGCTTCTATTACTTTTTCAATTGGATGTTATTCAATGTTACTGTAAATTCTTCTTTTTTGTGTTACCTACATGAAAAACAGCTACTCTGTCACTGATTTCACACCTATTCTTTTTATTTATTTAAAAGAAGTCAGGGTTTGTAGATTTTAATAATCCAAGCACCATGTTAAATGAGCTTAAAATACACTGCTTGTGCAACTGATATCACACTACAAGCGCTACCTTAACAAAAGACAAGCAGGTTATTCCTTAATTTACTATTTTCACCTTAAATCTTTCATAGCAGACAAGGGAAGCTCTAACTAGTGCACAAGAATGTTTCAAATAACAGCATTGTCAGTACTCAGTAACAGAACTATGTTTATAGTGAGTCTAACTGTTTTTTCCTCATTTAAAAATATGGATATCTATGTTACTTTTAAAATGGGAATTTGAAGTGTAGTGAAGTCAGTAAACCACAGAAACTATGATTAAAAAATGTCAGTTCCTACAATGCAACAATGAGGTGAACTAAATATACTATTAATAAAAAGGGAGATGAGAAAAAAACATTTGTGTAAATGTTGTTTCTGTTCTTCCTTTACATATAACTAACTATACTAAACTGAAAAATAACATTTGAATCTGGTTTTCCTCACTGCCTATGAATGAGATGTAACTATATTTTAGAAGTCATTCTAAGTTATAAAACCATTTAACATTATCAGACACAACCACTAGACTTGTGATGAGTATGTTGCATAAAGTATGAGTTTAAGAAAAAGTATAAATGTCTCAGAGTATAATAGGCAAAATAATAGATAAAATACATATATTTTGGGGTAAAATCCAGAAGTCTATATCTTTGATAATTCTTTGAGAGATTTAGAAGACTGTGTAGTTTTAGAATCAGTTTTTTTTTCTTTCATCAGACCAAGTATTATTTTCTGGAGATCTTTTCAAGTTGGTGGAAACAGTCCAGTCCATTTCTTCAGGAATTATGATGATATTATTATTCTTAGTGAAGGTAGAAGCTTCTTCAATGTTGTTAAAGGTTCTCAGGTCATTTGAATAGAAAATTCTGATTCTAGCAGGATATACCATCTGCACTTTTATTTTATTTTGTTTGAGAAGTTTCACTAATGGCCAAGTTTTTTCCTTGTTTCTAACACTTTTACAGAATAATCATTGTCAAATCTTATCTGACTCGGTTTATATGTTATGGGACTTTTTCTCCAGGCTGTTTTTAAAATGTGCTCGTTATCCAAGAAGGACAGGAACTTTACCACAATTAATCTTGGTGGTGCATTAAGTGAAGAGGATATAGATTTTTCTATGGCTCTGTGGGCTCTTTCTATTCCATTTGATAATCCCTCTTTTAAATCAAGCACTTCAAGAAGCCAGGAATTCAAAAAAGGTGATGATGTCATCTCCCTCAGTCTTTTTCTGGAAGGCCAAATATTCTTATATTAGTTCTCCTCTCCCTGTTCTCTAAATCATCCACTTTATTAAGTAACCAGTTAGTTTGGTGAAGTAAGATTTCTGTCTGATTTTCCTCTTCTTTGAGTCTTCCATCTATGTCATTTAGTGATGTCTCCATATCAAGTAATTTACGGTACTTGCGTATTATCGCAACCGCATTGTGAGTCAATTCACTATGTTTTCACGAAACATTTAATGTTACCCTCAGATGGGGTGTGTAAACTCCTAACTAAAATTCTGTGGCATGCTTGTGAGCCCTGAAGAGGGATAGCAGAAAATGCCTCTCCCCCGGTAACCTCCTTTATCAATGATTTTCAACTGTCACGTCTGAAGGCAATAATCAGTCAGGAATGAGTAAGCAAAGACTTTTACTAAAATCCTTGTTTGTAGCCCAACCGTTTAAGTGATTCCCCAAAATCAGGTACAAAGTCCAAACACACAACTGGTTGTCTCCCCCAAATATGCAAGTCTCAGCTGGTAATTGCAGATAACTAAGGAGGGACAATGGGACACAATGCAACAGAGATACTTATGTGCAGACTCATTGTAAACACACAAAACACACAAGGATTCTTCTTTCAAAGACGAAGAAAGGTTCCCAAATACACAATAAAACTAGCATTTAACATTGCCGATGCCCAACAGCAGTAGGTCTTGCTGTTTTTGCTGCTACGCACTTATGGGTAGAACAATAGCTAGGGTTACCACCTGTCCCACTTTGCAAGGGACAGTCCCTCTTTGGGCAGTTGCATCCTGCAAAAAAACTGAAAAAATGGCAAATGTCCTGAGATTTTAGGACAAAATTATTTTGTATATTTTATGTAATAGCTGCATAAAACAGTTATTCTGTATCTGAAATACCTAAATGTTATAAAAAACAGAATAAGCAACTGAAGTGCTACAAGAATAAGCTTTTATTTAAGCAAAAAAGTGAAGTTCTGTCCTTTGTACTAACTGGTCATGGGTATGTTCCGCCCAGTAAAATCTGACGTTTGTTCCAAAAATGTCCCACTTTGGACATTAGAAAAGGTGGCAACCCTAACAGTATCAGATGAATTAACCTCAATCTTCAGGGTGCCTCATGCAGGCAACTGACACTGTCATACCTTGCATGGTTATATTTTAAAATACAGCAGTGTTGCACAGGGAAGTAAACATGTACTCAGTTTTATAAACGAGTAGGTGCCACATTTCCCAAGTAACTTTGACAACATTTTTTCAGCAGGAGAAGGGCTTGGAAATGAGCTGCTTCTCCTGCTCTGAATGTGGTTGCGATAATATGTAAGTATCTAATTTACTTTGTTGTTGCTGCAGTATTTCTTTTAGTACATCTGTTTGCTTTTGGCAGTTTTCCTTGAGACTTTCCAAATTATCAGTGAATCTATCCATTTTCAATGACAGTTCATGTAATGTGGAAGACATCAGTTGCATCTCCTTCTTCAGAGTGGTTTGTGTGTGAGAATTCTTTAAACTGGCCATAACCAAACAAATGTGTTGTTTTCCAGAATATTTTGACAGGAAAAACTCAATAATATTTCTTGAAATCTGGTAGAGTTGTAGTTCTTACGTTCCTTAATATTTTTTTTGGTATTTACGTATTATCGCAACCACATGTCAAACCTGTCAGGATTCTTTGTTTGCTCAGTTTATGCGAGCATTGCCAGGTTAAATAAGTAACTGTCTGTGACATCGGGGTCTGACTGTATCGTAATTGTAAAGAAAGTAAAACAACTGACTTTCCTGACTACAGCAGGAATGCTTATGATGGCCCGGTTGTAAATGCTTCCTTCCTGTCAGTTGTCATGAAGTGTGAAGGAGTATCACATAATCGTGCATTTCCTCTTGTATTTATATTCATTTATTTTTGTAAACCTTCTATATAAAATGTAGACTTCTTTTCATAAAATCCAGGAAACAGCCTTTGTGTGTAAGTAACAATACTACAGACAGCTTCGTCCTAGCAAAGTCTTTGGACAGTGCTCCTTCTCCTGCTTAGCTCAGTCCCCATAGCTGTCGTAACCCCTGCTTACTTTTTGGAAATGTGCACTTCAGTGTTCAAAACTAAACACCCTTCTGAGAGGGAGAGACAATGTCGTCAGCCCCATGTCATTCTTGAGAAAGTGAAAGATCACCTTCCCTTTTCAAAACACTGTACCTGGTGTGACTCTCCCATCTGGCTCAGTGACGGCTTTTAGGAAGTAATAGCATTCCATGGCAAATTACACGAAATGGCTGTCCCGGCTGCAGGAAGAGTCACTCACTCTCTGTGTCCACAAGTTTTATTTTTCTGTCTCCTGTTGTTTATGTGTGTCTGTCTCTATCAGTAATCCCCATTGTCATTTCCTCATGTAGTTTGGGAGGTGCTGTGAAGTGGATGACCAAGAAGTTGCAACCATGGCCTAGTGTGGAAAGTGGTTGCGATAATACATAAGTACCTTTTTTTTTCTGTTTCTGGTTAATGAAAATAATTTTTTCCCTGTTTTCTAGTACTGTTTTGTGGAGCTCTAAAAAATGCTACTTATCTGTTTGCTATCTAGACTCTGCCCCCCGCCCATTTCTCTTCTTTCATGTGCATTATCCCTCTTTACTTGGTCCATCTTCTGCTGCCCTATCTCTACATCTGTCCCTGGTATTTATTTATAGATTCATAGGTGTATATTAGGCTACAATCACTGGGGCCTTTATAAGTGCAACCATGCAACCCAAATTTATCCCATGAGTTATTGTGCTGTAGAGGTTATTTTAAGGGGTGTATGTTAGTCAGGGCATTATTTAATGGCTGCCTCTATTCATTAGAGACATAGGTGTCGGACCAGGGGTGAATTTCCAATTTTCTTTCCAGTGGCCCAGGATTACGGTTAGGGAAGGTCTATACTTCACATGGATGGAAAGCCTATTCAGAGAATTGGGATTCTCTGAGATACATACTTGTCCCTCCAGCATGCCCTATTCAAGTTGCAATCAAGGTTTAAATCCTTAGATCTAGTAGTACCAGTGCTGTTCATTTATATGCAAAAGATCCATCAGAGTGGGATCCAAGGATACCTTTATGTCAGGCATAACCTACTTCTCAGCAGTCTGTAGGAAATAGTGTACAGAGAAAGGGCTTTGAGGCACTCTGCATAGGACACTGTGCTTATGCCCTGCGTTCATCTTGTGGGAAACCTCTGTGGACATTCCAGTTGTTACATGTCCCTAGTCAGATGCATGCTGAAGGGGGTATTGTACTCATTGATGGGTCTGATAATGGCTGAGTACTGTGTCATAATATCTTCCCTGGACCTAGATGCCAGAAATGTATCTGACTCAACCAGCACCCTGAGCTGCTACCACAAACTAGTGCCCCACCTCCTCTGTTCTTCAAATGAAGAGCAAAAAAAGACTTCTGAAAAGCTGCAGGATGCCATTTTTGGATTCACACACACACCACCCAATCCGTGAACCTGCACCCCTACACCCCCCCCCCGATCTTCAAATGAAGAGCAAAAAAAAAGTCTGATTCCTCTACTGGCACACCAACCAGGTTGCCAGACACACAGCATGAGTCCATGACCTCCCTGCCCCAGCCAATGCATTCCCATTTCTGCACCCGGGTCCTGACCTTCATTCCTCTTATTATAGTTAAAAAAAATTTAATAGCAGATTGTTTGCTACAAATATAGAAGGTAGTTGCTGCACTCTGTACAGAGCCCTACAGTGCTCAGGTTTAAGTTAAAAAAATATTTATTTTACTCTTAAACTGTAGCAAATTCCTTGCTACAATGTAGCAAGCATTTGCTACAGTTTCAGTTTAGACTGCAAACAGCACTATAGCATTCAGTTTTGACAGCAAATGCAATACTGGCTTTTAAAAGTAGGTATGCATTAAAGAGCAATTGAAATCAGCTGACCATATACACTATATCTGGTTTTCTCACATTTATTTTTGAACTATTAGTAATATGTGATCTCATGTGATATAATTTTCATAATTTTCTAAAATGCATTGTGGCTCACGTTTCCAATGTTTCCATATGTGAAGTGTAATATTACATAAATAACCGGGAATATTTTTTAAAAATAGGCTGCTATGGGATTTGAAACCACACATAGAAGACATAAAGTCACTTTGTCATATTTCTTAACTATCTGAGCTAAAGATCATCACAGTTCATTATGGATTATAAAATCAGATTTTATTGAATATCAGTAACAGTTATATGTGTGTTGTCCTTTAACTGTACAGACATAATCAAAGACCCTTCATAATGTGTAGACTGGTCCTGACCTGCAGGTACTTGCCCATGCAACTGATCATGTAGCATACAAGCTACATGTATTACAGCATTATGTGCACAGAATGACAGTGTGGTATCTGTGGCAAAATCTTGTAACAGTGGGCCTAGAGCAGTGCCATAGTATATACTGGGTGTTACAATCCCTAAATGTACTGAGCAGATTACCTCCAGTGGAGAGAGGCAGAGCCCCTCTCATTAGACCCACACATGGCCCTCAGACATCAATGTCTGTGTTGCAACAAATATGCAGATTTGTTGTTGGTCACTCAACTGTGAGTCCAGCAGCCACTTCCAGACTTGTCACATTGCAGTCAGACTATGTCCCAACATCATAGTGTCACCACATCCAGCGCCTCAGTACACCTTCGGCTGAGTGTTTCTGGATGTGGCAAGGGTAGCCAGGACCACAGTATGAGACATCAGTGAGAGTATCCTAAGTTGCATTAGAGTAACACTGACAGCTGACCCAGTGTGTGTGCTGTTGTATCATTCTGACCATATGTCGCTGATGACCACTGTGCTAACTTATGACTGCTGACTAACTAATCTGTTGGTGTTTTTTAAATGACTGATGCCGTAGGGTTTTTCTGATCATTTATCTGACCTAGGTGATAAGCTTCAAGTTGAGAAATGTACTGCTTCTTTATCATTGGCATATGTTATTACAGATATTGATGACAGTAATGCTGTATGTGATGTTCTGTTTTCACATTTGCATTATTTGCTAGTGGGCATATAGTTAATATTTAGTACATAGTTAACAGAATGTCACCTTTGTCACCCAATATTGATTGCTGCATTACACATTTCCTTGTTGTCTGCCATTCCTGCATTTACAAGTATGCCTCTACATGCATACTCATGTCACTTATGGCGTTTTAATATGGTACTGCACGTCTCACCCTCAGCGCTCACTGCATTTCTGTGTACCAGTTTCCATTTTCAATCCCCATGCTAACATGTAGTTTCCATGTGTGCACCTTTACACACACTTCCCATGTGTGCACCTTTACACACACACACACACACACACACACACACACACACACACACACACACACACACACACACACACACACACACACACACACACACACACCTATGTTGCTGTATCCCCAACATTGATCCCATGTATGCTGTGTAGTCACTGTCATGGATGCTCTGCATGTTTGCACATTTTATTACCTGAAATGAGTCATGTTGCCATAATAACCTGTGCATCACAGCAATAGTTTTGTGCAAAGTTCCATATCAGGCATGAGATGTGAAGCTTGTTTATGTTTATTTTCTTTTTGGCCAGTCATTGGGATAATTGTAATTAATCTTGCTCTTGGTTTAATTTCTCAAGTCTTTGGGGTTTCTAATAGCATGATGAAAATGGACCCCATTCCTAAGTCAAAGTACAATTAAAGTTCATGAAATTAGTATTGTTTCAATATTTGCCCTTCACGGCACCCACAAAGTGACCAGAATTGACTCCTGCAATTCAGACAGAGTTACATGTATCAATAGCATATGTAAATAAGAATATAAATTATTTTGTTTATAAGACCCATTGCTTCTACTACTAGTGGAATACTCTGGGTATCCTTCTTCCACATTGCCTTTATTTCTGCCTGCTAAGCCTGGTATTTTCTGACTTTGTATCTCAATGTCCTTAAGACACTGTAATCACTGAGTGAGGCAATTTCAGTGATCAATGCTGCCTTTGTCTTCTTTTCATGGACTACTATATCTGTTTTTTGAACTGTTGGTAATGGGTGATCCAATGTATTATAAAATTCAGCTTACTTTAGTGCTCTGTAGCTCATGTTTCCAATGCTTTTCAGCTACTTCAGTATTGTAATGTTTGCACAACCCCATAAGCAACAGTCTTGCCACAATATTTTGCCTTTCAGTATACTAGCCCTCTGCCATTAGTGTATCATACCCAGCAACAAGTTGTGTGACTGTTTCTAGTTCTGTTTTACAGAACCTCCATTTGTCTGTTTCTCTCACATGTTCAATGCACTGGGCTGCCAATATTAACTTTTCACCTTTCCTTAACCATTCTGTGTCAGATCCTGATCGACATGATATTGCTCCAGGAGTTTACTTATACTTGCAACTATATTTATGCTTTTCTACATTTATTGCCTTCCCATCTGATCCTTCTTCTTATATTCTTTCTTTTGTTTTTTTAGCACATTCAGTTGATGACTAATTTTTATCTACTTCTGGTTTCATATCCATTCCCACTTGATACTGATATGCTTATACTAAACTAGGCAGGGAAGTCATCTTAGATTTGTTCTCTTCATGTTTCAAAACTTTCATTGTGTTTGGATCTGGTGAGATCAGCAGATATAAATGTAGTCCTACAATTGCAGCTCTATGCATGTGATCAAATTCGAGGAGACACATGCCTGCTTCAGAACGAGGAATATATAATATTGATATCCACTGATCTTTATAAATCATTTGATAAGCATGAAGTATTTTTCTTGTACTCCTGTCCAACTGATCTAATATCTTTTGGGTCCAGTTAATCACCCCAAAACTCTGTTAGTATAGGAAGAGCAAATGTATTTATAATTTGGACTTTGTTCCTAGATGTCAGGGCTGTTTTTAGTCTTCTAAAATACTCCTTACTGAATTTTGGTTGCATTTCTTCATGTTTTATTGTTCATCCTTCATCAGTTCACAAATGTTTATACACTCCCTCCTGTTCAAGTTCCTTCACATCATATTCCTGTCTCAGACTGATATGTTGTTTGTGCTGCAGCTTTCCTTCTTTAAATAGTACTTTTTTATATCATCTGAGAAAGCTTTGACCTCTTCCAGTTGTTCTTTTAACTCCTTGTCTGATAAACTATACCGTTTAAATCATCCATAAAAAGAAAATGAGACGTCTTTACACTTTGCTGTTGTCTGGGAGACAAATTGTAACCATGACCTATTCTGTTAAGTAGACAGCTAATGAGTTAAGGGTGAGACAAAATAGCATCAGTGATAAAGCATCACCTTGGAATACCCCCTTTGAATTTTTATCACTTGGATTATAATTAGTTCTTCATCTTGGCATAGCAGAAAAGTAATTTACTACTGTTTCATATTCACTGTAATGTAACTGGTAAATGTAGGGTGTGCCTTATATGTCTGTAAGCACTCCTTTATCCATGAATGTGGGGTGCTATCAAATGTTTTTTTTTTTTTGTAATTTATCCATAATATATTTGGACTCTTCCCCTTTTTCCATTTTTCCATTATGATTTTATTTAATAAATTATCCTTTGTTCTGTATGCCTTTCATTTGTTGCCCTTTAAGTTCTATTGCCATGATTGTTTTCTTCAAAATGACTATAAACTCTGTTGGCATCAATTCCAGTATATAGTTTATATATTGCAAGAAGGCAATTTATTGGTCGATACTTAGGACAGTTTGCAGGTTCACTCTTAAGGAGAAGTATAATTTTTCCTTTTGTTAACCAGATTGGTATCTGCTCAGGATGTGCATGCAAATAGTTCTTAGAGCTAAATCTTTGTGTAAACATGTTAGTACTTTTAGCCAGAAGTTAGGTACTGCATCTGGGCCTGGGGTTTTGCAATTAGGACTTTTCTCAATTATGTTTCAGTTTCTCTGGCTGCTACTTCATCCCATTTCATATCCTATACATTTGAACTTCGTACTGTTTCTTTAACTACTTCTCTCCATTCAGCATCTTTGTTATGTTCCACAGGGTCTTCATATATATTTCTCCAAAATGTATCTATTTCTTCTTTTTGGGTGGTGTTTCTCTTGTTTTGTTTACCAATTATCTATAAAACATTTTTGGGTCAGCAATAAATACCTAATTTTGTACTTTTCCTTTATAATTATCTGCATATCTTCTAGGTTTTTCTCCCTATGCTGATATTTTTAGATTATTATTTGCAATAGTGTACAATAGATCTTAGTCTGTTCAGTTTCTGTGTCTCATTTTTATCACATCTATCTTTTTAAGTATTTTGTTTTATCTGTTCCGTCTTCTATACTGTTCTAACAGTGACACTTCTTGTCGTAATTGCTTTTTGTTTTATCTGTTCCGTCTTCTATACTGTTCTAACAGTGACACTTCTTGTCGTAATTGCTTTTTGTTTTTTCTGTTTGATACTTCTATGATAACATTTGACTTTATCTGTTATTCATTTAGCTGCACAGCAATATATCCAATTTACTTTTATTATATCACACAAATTTCTGTTAATAGTCTTGATTACTGTGCTCATTTGTTTTATCAAACTTCTAACATTTTGAGTCTTGTTGACTCTCTGTAATCTAGTTCTTTCATCATTCTGCATATGTCTATCCATCTCTATTAAATCTAGCAACTCTTCCCTTAGACTATTTCTTCTAAACTAGTGGCACATTTTTTTTTGTCTGTTTCCTGTGGGAATTCTACAGAAAATTCCAGAACATCTTTTTGTGACATATTCTCTTCAGTTGCATCCTGTGTCACCCATTGCTTTTTCATATGTAAACTCACTGGTCTGTCATCCTCAACATTGACTTTGTCAGAGTTGCCACCATTTCCTTTGCCATGAACCTCCAACTGAACTTTTTTATTGGCTTCCTACTGAAGGCTCCAAAGTATCTCCATACAGAAACCGATCAGATGCATGTTCCATCAGTTTCTCCATAATTTGGGGACTCATTTTTCCATAATACTATGATGTTACCAGAGTTGGATTTTCTACACTAAATCATTTATTTCACAGGTAATCCATAACTTCAGTTTCTATTTCTTTAACTTCTCCATTACTAATACTCTTTTCTATTTTCCTCCTTTGTTTTTTTATTTTTTTTTTGTATTCTAAACTTTTTTTATATCCAGATGCCTTTGCCTGTATTTCTCTTCAAATATATTTGGTGCTCCTTTTTTTTTTGTATTGCTTAGTTTTGCTTTCTCCTTTACATAAGTATTGCACCATATTAAATCTCCTTTCCTTTCCAATGTCCATATTTTTTTTCTTCAGATATCACTCACTCCACCTATTTCTCCTTACTTTGGGTACTCGTTCTATCATGTTGTGACATAACCTGTGTTACACATTCTGTCACTTCTCTTGTTTTACAAGTGAAGACGAAAATGCAGGATAGTTCATTTGTATGCTTTATTACACAGAAACACATCAGGATGGATAGCAGCAGTAAAAAATATAAACAAACTGATTACCTGACAGACTACACAGACATACATGCTTACATCTCAACAGCTAACTACAAAATGGCAGTTAGGCTCACACTTGCTCAGTATTTGTACACTTGAGCAAGCCCCTAGAAAGTTTCTTAAAGGTATACAGACAGCTATGGTAAGTTTGGCTTACCCTAAACCTCCAAGCACACAACCCAAACGCAAGTTTTTCAATAACAAATTTTGGAATAATTGGGCTAATAACCGTGATACTAATAGTGGGAAAGTGTCTAATGATGAAGCAGATGAAAATGAAGTTATGGGTAGCTATGAAGATGAATACCCTGTGCTGAGAAGATCCGAGAGAATCAGAAATAGAACTGACCCTCAAGCTAGACCTATGGTACAGTGGGGGTATCAAGCAGCGGTATTTCAAGGGGCCAAACTGAAGACCAGGAACTGGAGAATGTGAATTGTACTAACAATGATTGCTGCAATGACTTTCTCCATGAAGCCCCATGCATGGGGGATATGTATTTTGGGCTGTCTTTGTCTGTTGATAATGTATTAAATGTTTGCACTATCACAGAAAATGATGAGAAAGATTTGAAGGTATATAATTACTCTAAAGTAAATATAGAAACTGATGTAGCTAATTTATTAGCAAAAGGGATGAACTTTGTACCTGCTAGATCATTTGATTTTAAGAACACAATAATAGATTAAAAGTTATACCTTAGAAAGTTACATTTTTCTCTTATAAACCATAGAAAGGTATATGACTCTCATCAAAATTTATGGAGTATTAGTTCAACTTACAACCCACCCTTCCATCCGAAATTAGTCATATATGAAAAATTATATGAACTTGACTTAAAAAACGTACAAAAGAACAAGTCTCACAATTTTAATTTGACAGAGACTGAAATAACAGCCATGGAGCACTTGCAAGGTAACAACATTAAAATAATGAAACCAGACAAGGGGGGGGGTGGGGTAGTTAATATGGATATAGACAGTTACAATGAAAGGCTACAACTTTTATTAGAAACTGACACATATAGTGAAGTGTCTCTAAATGAATTAAATGGGGCAAACAGAAAGATTCATGCACAGTTAACTGACATATTCTTAGAAAGAAGAATTGACATCAACCTGTATAACTATCTGAACATCATTACCCCACGAATACCAGTATTTTTTGGGATTCCAAAAATACATAAGAGTATTCAAAATCCCCCTATGAGACCTCTAGTTGATGGAAGAGGTTCCATTACAGCTTCATGTGCTTAGTTCTTGGATTATGATTTAAAGAAAATAATAGTGAAAGAAACTTGTATATGTAAAGACTCGTGGAGCTTTCTAGAACAGATAAAACATCGTATCACATTAGTGACATTTTCATCACCATAGATGTAACTGACCTCTACACAGTTATCCCACAACAAACTGGGATAGAATGGGTAAACAAAATGCTTGTAGAATACAAGGTGCCACACAGTACATTAACTCTCATTTTAGAATTGTTAGAGCTTGTTTTAACAAATAATTATGTCTCTTTTCACCATAAGTATTATTTGCAAGTGAAAGGAATAGCCATGGGCTCACCGTGTGGTGGAGCCTATGCAAACCTAGTTATGGCATACGGGAAAGACAGTTTGTCTTCCAGTCAAGGTTTAATAACTATATTAAACTATACAAAAGGTTTCAAGATGACATTTGTATTATTTGGAAAGGAACGCAGGCTGAGTTATTTGAATTTTTGTCATATATTAATGAAACTACTAGTTTCTTAAAATTTACATGGCAGTATATGATTCAGTCAGCATAGATTATTTGGATGTGAATTTGATGAAAGATGATGAAGGTGGCAGATATGTGTCTAAAATTCAAAGAAAAGCTACATATTCTAACACTTTTCTACATTACACAAGCTCACACCCATTTCATCAAAAAAAGTCTGTTATGAAAGGTCAATCGGTCAGGGCTGCTCGCATGGTTACAACACATGAAGAGTTTTTGAAAGAATGTCAGTTTCTACTTGATATGTTCCTGAAAAGAGGTTACCCGGTAAAATTAGTGGAAGAACTAAGTATGGAAGTCATTACTAAGAGACTAAATGGTTATTTTCAACCTATTTTAGGCACCATTCCACTTACATCAGTCAATGGCAGGTATCAGGGAACATTAAGTACTATAGAATGTAACACTATGGTAGAACTATGCAATGACACTACACAACAACCTCCAGACTTTCAATAAGCCTTAACTATAACTTTTAGCCAGGGCACTAAGTTTTTAACTTCTATTTTTGAAAAAAAAACTGGCCAATTCTGTTAGAGGATGCTAACATCAGGAAGCACTTAGGGGTTAAACCTATTGTATATCGAAGAGGTAATAATTTTAAGGATTTATTCAAGAACAGACAAGTTCCCTCTCATGTAAATAAACAAGGAACTTTTAGATGTGGAGCTTGTTCATGGTGTTATATGGTAAAAGTAACTGATAATATAACTATTAGAAACATTAGACATCCGATAAAAGGGAAATATCCTTGTAATACCAGAGCAGTGGTTTATTTGGCCATGTGCGATTCATGATCTGGTTTCTACATAGGAAAGACTGAGTGTAAGCTAAGTCAAAGA
Source organism: Protopterus annectens (assembly GCF_019279795.1). Lineage (NCBI taxonomy): Eukaryota > Metazoa > Chordata > Ceratodontiformes > Protopteridae > Protopterus > Protopterus annectens. The sequence goes on along the minus strand of NC_056728.1, from coordinate 670,920,866 downwards.
ATCTATGAGCATGACTACGCTATTAGGAAAAACAATCTGAATAATGCATTGACCAAACATATTTCTGACAATGTGAACCATAACTTTCTTTTGTAGTAATTGATCAAGTCACTATTGATGAAAAGATGCCTTGGGGGTTACAGTTAGAAATAAATGAGCTAAAATGGCAAATCCGCTTTCAAGCAGACAGTTGGCCTGGCATCAATGATCGCACTTCTATCTTGGCCATACTGAAGCTAAAAGCACTTGAAAGAAAAAAGGTTTTAAAACAGCAAAAATAAGTTTGTTTAATAACTGGTAGTATACAGTTTTATACATTAATTTATACATTCATACACATATTTAAATATATACTCTTTTTGAATATTAGTTGTATTAAATTGTTTTTAATGTAGGGTTGACAGTCTTTGGTTTATATGAGGCAACAGTTTTATGTTCAGCTGTATATCATGATGACTGACACTGTTTTTAACCAGTATAAGTAATTGTTATGGTATTTAAGGTGAATGCATGTAGAATAGTCTGTCTGATGAAGTTTGAAACTTGTTCAAATGAAAGCGCTAACCGTTTCTTTGTTACTGGAATCATTAAATACTTGGTATTTTTACTTCTCAACTTGTGGTTCCTTTTACTTCAACATTTGAACATTGTTCCAGAGGTGCTTGGATTTCAGCCTTGTGTGTTTTCGTATCAGTTTGGTGATTTTGTGTTTTATTAATACTCTTTTCTACTTCTCTCCTTTGTTTTCTTATTTTTTTTTGTATTCTAAACATTTTTTTTATATCCAGATGCCTTTGCCTGTATTTCTCTTCAAATATATTTGGTGCTCCTTTTTTTTTTTGTATTGATTAGTTTTGCTTTCTCCTTTACATAAGTATTGCACCATATTAAATCTCCTTTCCTTTCCAATGTCTATATTTTTTTCTTCAGATATCACTCACTCCACCTATTTCTCCTTACTTTGGGTACTCATTCTATCATGTTGTGACATAACCTGTGTTACACGTTCTGTCACTTCTCTTGTTTTACAAGTGAAGACGAAAAAGCAGGGTAGTTCGTTTGTATGCTTTATTACACAGAAATACATCAAGATAGATAGCAGCAGTACAAAATATAAACAAACGGATTACCTGACAGACTACACAGACATACATGCTTGCATCTCAACAGCTAACTACAAAATGGCAATCAGGCTTACACGTGCTCAGTATTTATACACTTGAGCAAGCCCCTAGAAAGCTTCTTAAAGGTATACACACATATTGATCTACATCCTCCCTGTTTAATGAATTGCTCACAATATAATGACATTTGAGAAAAGAGATATTAATTTGTACAGACAATAAGAAATAGATACAATATTCACGGCTTTATGTCCAAGTTGCCATGTATCTGGAACATGGTCTAAAAATGTGACCTGATCTAATGATAAAAAAATCAGAACTGAGTTTAACAACAGGAACAGTCATTGGTGAACAAACTGATTCTGGAGTTTCAGGATTCTTCTCAGGAACAAGGATATTTACTGGAACATCTTCTGGAACTGGAACCTTAGATAACTCATTTTGATTTATAGAGTCTTTCTCGCAAGTATGATACTGCACTACAGGCTTGGACACCAGGATTAAATGTTTCCGAGTCCACCAAAATTCTGATCCTTGTGATTCTACAATGTATGATCTCAGCTCTGGACATATACTTTCATGACTACAATCTGATCAAAGCCTTTTAATCTGCATCTTCACAATCTCCCCTTTTTGTAATGGATTGAGTGGTTTGCTGGTCTTATCATAATAGGACTTCTGGGGCAAGTGCTTCTTCAACAGATGGGTTTTCACTGATCTGTTGTTCTTGACACATGGAACCAATAACTGACTACTAATAGGAAATGTGGTTATGGTTTGTCTTGACAGAAGTCTCTGTGCAGGTGAACCAAGATGTTTATTACGAAGAACATTTCTGAGATTCAAGAGATTCAAGACAACATCACTATTGTCTCGTTTTGACTTCTCTAGTAAATGTTTCACACTTTGAACTGCATGTTCTGCCAAACCATTTGACTGCGGATACTCAGGACTTGCTGTAACATGAGTAAATTCCCACTCTTCAGCAAATCTTTGAACTGGTGACTTGTAAACTATGTACCATTGTCAGAAATAACTTTGTGCCGACTACCATGAACTGCAAAATGGCACTTCATCTTAGTAATGATAGTACTGAATGCTAGATTAGGAAGTAGGTCAGTCTCGAGCCAATTTGAATAAGAGTCTACTAACACCAAGTAAAACTGACCATTCCATTTGAAAATGTCTGCAGCTACTGTTGACCAAGGTAGTTCAGGAATCTGGTTTAGGTGAAGTGGTTCTTTCTGTTGATGCAGCTTAGTACTATTACATACAGGACAAGATGAAACTACTCTCTCAATGTCATGGGACATAGAAGGCCAACATGTTAATCCTCTCACCCTTCTTTTGGAAGAGTCTGCTCCTGGGTGGCAACGATGAAAAATAATAATATACTCTTGTAGCAAAGACTTTGGAACAATAACTTTAGGACCTTTCATGATAATGCCACTGTTAAAATCTCATCTCCGTAAGGAGAATAAGGCTGCAGGTCTACTGGTAAGCAAGATTGTATTGACGGCCATCCTCATCTGATAAAGTGGTTGAGCATCTGAAGCACTGGGTCTGAGGTTGTATGACTTCTAAGCTCATCAAGACATGTGGAAGAAAAATTTCTCACTTCCATGGCTTCAAAATCAAGTTGCTCATTTTCATGCTGTTCAGTGGTATTTCTGGGTGATCTGAACAAAGTATCAGCAGGATAAAAAGTTTGCCTTTCATATGGACAAGATTGAAATTATACTTTTGCAATTTCAACATCATGCATTGCAATCTGGCAGGAGCTGTATGCATAGGCTTTCTCAAAATAGTCTAGACTAGAGGTTGGTGATCAATTTCAATCTGGATAGGTCTACCATAAATATAATCATGGAACTTTAATCATGCAAGTGCAATCCCCAAAAGTTCTTTCTCTATATGAGCATACTGCATTTCAGTTTAGGTCAGAGTTCTGGATGCATAGCCTACTGGTCTACCCTCTTGAATTATGGCTACACCAAGACCAAATTTTGAAGCATCACAAGAAAGAGTAACTGGTTTGTGAACATCATGGTATCTGAGAGTTGGTCGACTGGCAATTTTCTGTTTCAGGACATCAAATACTCTCTAGTGTTGTCCCAACCATGACCAGGATACATCTTTATGTGTCAGTTCTCTGAGTGGTGCTGAAAGTTGGTTCAAGTGTGGAATAAATGTGCCTAGATAGTTAACCATGATGGCATCTCGAGAATTGCAGTTTGCTTGGAACGATCTGGTTGTAAGCTTGAACTGGTAAATAAATGACCAACATAAGTAACTGCATGTAGCCTGAATTTGCACTTCTGAGGATTCAGCTTAAGATTCACTTCATGTGCTCTTTCCAGAACATTTTTGAGGTTTCTGTCATGCTCAGCTTCAGCATTACCTCCTACTAGAATATCATCTACTATAATAGCACATGGATACCGAGAAAAAATTTGCTCCATTGCATGCTGAAAGACTTCGCTGGCAGAATTTATCCGAAATGGCATTCTCAAAAATCTGTACCTGCCAAAAGGAGTACTGAAAGTAGTTAGCAATGAAGATTTTTGGTAAAGCAAAATTTGCCAAAATGATCTCTTTGCATCCAAAACAGAAAAAACAATGGCATTTGGCATAAGAGCAGTGACTTCCTGAACTGTATGCATTGGATAATGAGGCCTTTTTAGTGCTTTGTTCAAATCTCATGGATCAATACATATTTGGATATCGTCTGAGGTTTTCTTATGAGCCACGACCATGGAAGATACTCATTCAGTTGGTTCATCTACTGGAGAAATCACACCTTGCTGCACCACTTTGTGGAGCTCCGCTTTGACTCTGTTCTGCATAGCTACTGGAACTTTTCAGGCTAGTCTGACAACTGGACTGACCTCTGGGTCTAAATTTATGGAGTTCACAACTGGGAGTTTGCCTAGTGTGTCTTCAAAAAGATCAGCATAGGTGGAGGAAATGGACTGGGCAACATTAGAATGGTGTTTTTACAAGCTAGCATGGAGAGCTTCCTTGTTAAATGAAAGTAGTTCCATTTTCAAACTGTTACTGAGGCTTAATAATGACTGCATGTACCTTTTGACTACATAACATTGCAAGTCATAGCTGTTCCCAGCAGAGTAACATGAACGCACTACTGAACCTTCAGTTTTCATTTCTTCACCACAAGCAACAAGCTTTGAACACTTTGCCAAATCAAGTTTCTCACCAGCACATACTACAGAAAATGTTGCTGCTGACAAAACATTGCACTTTGAATCTGTACCAACTTTAAGCTCTGTGGGTTTTCCATTTATCTGAACAGTAAACAAATACTTCATTTTTGCCTATGAATCTACTGCATTGACCATTTAATTAAGCATCAAGGTAGAAAGTAGGGTCACAACTTTCTAATTGATCAACATATCTCTTTGAATGTTCTCTTTTAACAAAAAAAGAGCCCCTTTTGATTTACAAAATCTTTGGAAATGATTCCCCTTTTTTACATCTATGGCACTGCTGACCAAAAACTAAGCACTTTTCTTTTTTAAATACATAATTTCCACAACAATTAGGACAGTTGACTATGAGGCTAAATGAGCATGTGGCCTCACCCTTATGCTTGTTTGCTGACTCACTCATGTGCTTCACTGAGACTGTGCAATTTCCAGAGTGCACCTTAGAACTTACTAGAAAACTATGGGGTTTACCAGTGAGTGTCACAGGGCTCACAATTGCTGGCATGTGCTTTGGGCCTGGTTCTTTTAACCATGTACTGTATAGGTTCATAGGTTCATAGGTTCATACTAGGCTATCTGCCCTAGGGCATTTATAAGCCTAGCCAGAATGTGTTTGGCTTTCGCCACCCATTCTAAATTAATTTTGCTATGCCCTTTTTTTGAGGTTAGTATACTGTGCCTCTGTCTAACAGTGACACAGAAGTCATACCCGGGGTAAACCTATGATCTCCCATCCACTCATCAAGATTCCTCTTGAAGAGAGTCAATGAGGGACTCTGCCTAACCTGGACTGGGATTTTATTCCAGAGTGAAGGGAGCCTCTGGGTTATGAATCTGTCCCTCCAGCATGTCCTATTTATTTCAGTGCTGAGGTTCAAGTCTCTCAAGTGTGTAGCTCGATAGGATTTGGATTTTCTGAGGTGCAGCATGTCCATTAATTCCGGGTTGGACATGGCTTTATACGTCAGGCACAGATCGTCTCTGAACAGGCGGTATGCCACTGAGTAGAGCTGGAGTTTCTTTAACCGGGCAGCATATGGCATCTGTTTGAGCCCTTTGATCCTCTTGGTGAGGTACTTTTGGGGTCTTTCCAGTTGCTGCAGGTGTCTGGTAAGGTACATCCCAAAAGGGGCATTGTACTCAATTATGGGCCTGATGAGGGATGAGTAAAGAGGCACGATGACCTCCCCTGATCTAGATGTGAATCCCTTCATGATTAGGTGGGCTATATAAAATGTTTTTCTAACCACTTTGGCCACGTGGTTGTCAAATGAGAGATTGCTATCAACTTGGGTCCCCAGGTCCCTAATTACTTCTTCTGTACTTAATGGATTACCACCTATGTGGTAATTTGTGGGCACTTTGTTTTGCCAAAGGGATGACTATACACTTTTTGGCGTTTAGCTTGAGGCCATGGCTCTGGCACCAGTTGTCTGTTTCTATGAGGCCCTTTTGGAGGATGCTTGTGTTGGCTGGAGAGTCGATTATGGCGCCCAGTTTGCAGTCATCTGCGAACTTGGTCAGCCACAGTCCTTCCATGTTGGCCTGTACCTCCGAGAAATATATACTGAACAAAAGAGGTCCCAGGACTGAGCCTTGTGGGACACCACTTGTAACTGGTTTGGAGTCTGACATGGCTCCAGCAATTCTAACCATGTGGGTTCTGTCCTTGAGCCAGTTTGCAACCCATCTAGTGACATAGGGGTTTATATTTAAGCTGGTGAGCTTATCTATAATGGCCGAGTGGGGTATTGTATCGAAGGCTTTTGCGAGGTCCAGGTAGGCTGTGTGGACCACCTTCCCCTCGTCAATGGCCTTGGTGACTGTTTCAAAGAAATCAACCAGGTTTAAGAGGCAGGATCTGCCCTTAACAAAGCCAAACTGGGTAGGATCCAGTGTCTGTAGGTCCCCAATATCTTTATTTATGAGGTCCATGATTATCCTTTCCATAGCTTTGCAGACCAAGCTAGTCAGGCTTATGGGGCGATAGTTTCCAGGATCCGTTGAGGCACCACCTTTGTGGAGAGGGACCACAGTTGCTGTACGCCACTCTTTGGGTACATATCCTGTAGTAAGGCTGAGATTGAACAGTAGTTTTATGTTTGGGTTTAGCTCTTCTTGGAGTTCATGTAGGACGCAGCCCGGGACACCGTCTGGTCCCATTGATGCTGTGTTTTTTGCTTTGGAGAGGGCGGCTCTTACCTGAGCATCCGAGATGTCAGGGGGGCAGCACTCTGCTGGAATAGATATTTGCCCTTTTGGTGGGGAGGGAGTTTGCGCTGAACCTGTCAGCTAGGATGTTGGCAATGTCTGTGGGTTCGGTGTATTTTTTGTCATTTTGGACTAATTCTAAGCATATCTGGGAATTACCACCCAGGTTCGTAACATAACTAAAGAAAGCCTTCTGATTATCCTTAGTGTCCTGTGCAATTTTTCTTTTGAAGCTGGCCTTAGACGATTTTATGAGTGCCCGTAGTTTTTTGCTAATACTGATCAGAGATGCCTTCCCTTTTTGGAATTTTGCTCTATCATTTAGTAGCTTCCTCCTTCTATTGTATAGCTTGTTTATGGCTGGGGTCCACCAGACAGGACGTCTGCCTTTGGAGGATTGGGTCTTGGTTTTATTTGGGATCGCATGATCCATGCATTCCTGAAGGTGTTCATAGAATGCGTTTATAAAGGATTCTGCGGTCTGGGCCGTATTTTCCACAGGCCCTGGGGCTTTGAAGGATTCCACCTGCGTTTTGAGGAGTGTGAAATTTGCTTTAGAAGTTTTTCACTGTGGTTTTCTGGGCAGGGGGTGGTGTCGGGATGTGAACATCCAGTGAGATTAGTTTATGGTCTGATCTTACCAGTGAGGGATACACTTCTGGTCTGGAGCATAGAGTCCCCATGTTGGTGATGATCCGGTCCAGTATGTTTTCCCCTCTTGTGGGAGTGGTAACAAGTTGTTCCATAGCATTTGAGTTTATAAATTCTAGGAACCTTTGGTCTAGGGTGTTGGAGCTAGAGTAATGCTCCCAGTCTATGTTTGGGTAGTTGAAGTCGCCCAATATAATGGTGTTTGGAGAGACCTTCATATTTTCCAGTGTTCTCATGAAGGCCGAGTGGGGTTCCTGGGTTAGGGAGGGTGGTCTGCAGCAGGCTATAAACTGGAAGGCAGTTTTACCCACTGTTAGTTGCACATGGATAGTCTCTGATGCTTCGTGCTGTGCCACCAACCTGGAGGTGTGGGTATCTTTGATGAATATTGATACTCCCCCTCCTTTTGTGGGTCGGTCCAAGTTTTGGGGCTGAAAAGCATGGTATGAGGTATAACCTGGTAGTGCTGGGGTGCTCTCGGGAGCCTTGAACCAGGTTTCTGTTACTGCACAGATATCGATTTTCTCCAAGCTAAGGAGAGTTTCGAGTGCATGCATCTTGAGGTTTAGACTTCTGGCGTTTAGTAGCATTACTCTTAGTTTCTTATCCCTTGTGATACCTATGGAGGTGGGTTTGTCTTTTGAGCCTTGCCTAAAAAAGGCACTATGGGGGTAGCAAGAGCCTTTGCCAATATCCGAAAGCCCAGGGGTGACAGGTGCAGGCCGTCCCTAGTGAAGCATCGTGGCTTGTTGAGCATGTCATCCCAGGCTGACAGGCATTGGATCCCCTTTGAATGACACCAATAATTAAGCCAATTGTTGAAATTGATCATCTTGTCTTCATATTGTGGCATCATTCTTGGTGAGGGTAAGATGCTACTCAAGGTCAGGGTCATACCGGCCTGGGCCACATGCTCAGAGAGCTCCTCTATGTCTCTTTTCATGTAGTCCAGGGAGGTACGTCTCAGGTCATTCACACCAGCATGGGCAATGACTGAGTCATATTTGTACTTGCCTTGGAGTGACCTGAGTGCTTGTGTTATGTGGCGGATCCTAGCACCCGACAGGCAGCTCACCGTGACCTTCTCCTTGTTCAACCTGGTGAGCGGGACGTCAGTGTGCCTGATGATAGAGTCACCTATTACACGTGTATCAGGTGTGTTGTTTAGCCTTAAGGGCTGTGACTGTTCGGCACACTGGCTTTGTGAGATATGTGTTGCACGTGTTTTGTTTTGGGGTAGTGGTTGCTTGGGTGTCTGCTTTGGAGGTCTCTGCTGCTTAGGCAGATTTTTATTTAGAGCCTCCGAGTATGTTTTTGTGTGTTTATGTGTTTGGTCTGCTGTCGTGGTAGGTCTATGTGAGACTGGAATTGTACTGAGTGTGGTTTCCTTCTCCTCCTGACTGGTTACGCCAGTACTGAGTTGAGAGAGCTTAGCCTCCAGTTTGGCTATATGGATGCATCTCTCACATTATTCGATCAACATTAGGCTTAGATGATACTGGAAGCATGCATTTCTCATTTGTTAGCATATTTGTATGCTTTACTGTAAATTCATTTATCTGGCAAATCTCAATGGCCTTATTCAAAGTTAAATCACAGTCACAAAGCAAAATCTTTCTTACAGCATCATCTTTAATACCACATGCATCTGTCTTTTATCATATCCCTTAAATCACCAAATCTGCACATTTTAGCTTTATTTCTCAAATTAGTTACTATATATGCTCCAAATGTTTCACCAGCCTTTTAATCTCTTGTGTAAAACAAGTACCTTTCCATTGTAATATTCATTTGGGGTGTTACACATTTCTCCAAATTTACATTTTAAGCACTCAGGGTCTTCCCTTGACTCAGCCGGTACAACTATATGACAGTTTTCCCCTCTTCTGTAAACACAGCAAGTGCATACACAAATGAATGCTCTCTTTCTATGGTTTCTGAAACAGATGACTTAAGCAGAATAATTGCCTTTATATGCTCATCTATATCAGAAAATGCAGCTCGTATGAAAATATCGTACTCTTGCTCAAACACTGTCCAGTTCTCTGCAATATTATTATCAAATACAAGAGGTCTTGGTTTTCAAAATCCGTCTGCCATGCCAACATAATATGCCCAAACACACTGAAAATATGGCCCTTGTAATTATATACAAACATGCATACACAGTCAGCACTTGTAATAACATTTAAATGCACAATAAACTCTTCAAAATGCTATACTTTGCACAATATACTTTGAAATGTCTGTATTTAATGAAATAACTCTACTGTAGTACTTCATAAATATCCAAACACTCCATACACTTTGGATATCTCAAAAAGCTTTAATTAATGCAAAAAAGCAGCACATAGCATACAAATGCAGTTATTTTCCTTATTTTATACATTTTATGTGATTTGGACACTGTTTCAAACATTTTCCGTAATTATTTTGAATATTATCATCAATATGTCTCAGTTTCAGACATTCTGCAGGATTCAGCAAGCTCTGCACAGTGTGCAGGAATAGTGCAAGAGCTGCTGGAGGCAATATGGCCAATGTGTGAGCCAGAAACAAGCTCCTGGGACATGCATGAGCACTCCTGCACTATTCCTGCACGGACACAGTTGCTGTATGCAAATTACCCCATTTGCAGGTGAAAAACATGCAAATGAGGTGAATTTGTGATCCATGAAGCTGGCAGCCAGCCATACAGGACTAGTGTAGTCTGCAGAAATGTAACTGCGGTGGTGGTGCTGCGGTAGTCGCCTCACAGTATGACATTGTCCTGTTTGATTCTCAGCTAGAGCTTCTTCTGTGTGGAGACATGCGTGAATGGGTGTACCTTCATTGAAGGTTGTGCATCAGAGCTGGCAACTCAGTATGTAAAAATCTACTGCCAATCATTAGCGGACCAGAGTTCCGCTGTGGCGACCCCTAACCGGGAAAAGCCAAAAGACATCATCAGTAACCGAGTACATTTCTGCAAACTACAAAACGGAGCCATGACAGTTCCAAATAAAGGGGGTATATAATGTGGAATGCATGCCAACAGCCAAATATATGAACATTAGCATGGAAAACAGTTGCAAAAATAAAAAAAATTAACTTTTTTTAGACAATTTTGGCTGTTTAAGCATAGGGCAGTGGCGCGCAAACTGGATTGGGCCAAAAATAAAAAAAAACTTGAAATAATCACTCCATCCAAAATTGCAATTTTGCCATTATATTCAATGGCATGGAGAAGACAACATGGCCAGTGAATAGTGGTTGCTAAGGGGGAAGGCTCAGTGTCAGACTTGTAACAAGGCATTAGCAGGCAATCTATGCAAATGAGGGGAATGATACTGAATCCCAGATCCCCCCTTATGGCTAGCCTGCACCCAACCGTGTAGGTGCAGAAAGACCATGGTGCAAGCCTAAGAGCTAACTGACATCATAGAGGGGTGTGTCAGGCATACTGTAAGCTTATTGGAGCATTGTGGCTCAGATTTGCCCTTAGCTTAGCAGAGCTAAGCAAGGGGGTTTGTCTAAAGCTGCCAAGCACGCTTTACATTGCCTAAATGGGTGTGTGCACCACACATCATGTTTTAAAGGAAAAATAAAGTAAACCAGGAAATAGCTGCTCCGTGCACATCTGAGCACTGTGTTTGCATGGCGTGCTCCTGGGCTTAAACAGGAAGGCAATGGGAAGGGAAAACAGCAGTAGGAAGGTAATCCAGGAAAGCTAGCATAGCTGGCAGGTAAAATGTATCAGAATCAGCCAATTACACAGCCCAGCCCAGCACACCACTATAAACTATGCAAACACCTTTCCCTCTATTTTTTCCACAAACTCTACACCACCAGTGTACACAAGTGGGAAGATTTTACCAAACAAAAGCAACAAAATGATAGAGGTTGCAGCAGCTATCAGAAATCAACATGTGGAAGAGGCTGAGGGTGGTGAGGATGAGAATGCTGATGACCGACCCACAGTGAGGAGAAGGAGAAGAGTGTACAGACCCAGGGTAACCTACCAGGGTCTACATGAGCTGGAGATAGGGGAGCGCTATAGGGTAGACAGGGACAACCTACAGCAAATTGTTGAGCTGTGGTGGCCACACCACACACACAAAACTAACAGAGGGGAACCCATCTCAGTGGATACCAAGGCATGTGTTGGCCTAAGAATACTAGCCACAGGTACCTTCCAAATGCCAAGAAGCACAACACGTGTAATCACAGCATCAAGAATTTAATGATAAAGCTTTCGGATAAAATCCTTCATCAGTATAATGAATTTTACACAAAAACTCATTCAAATAATTAAATAAAATAAGCACATGACATCACACAGCCAATTTGAACATTCTAAAAGCAATTATCTTAAACACATTTGTCTCTGATTCAACATAGGTTTTAAAGAAACCATTTTGTTTATGCCAGGGGCATGTTCAGCATCCAAATGCAAAATCCAATCATACCCACTGACTCCTAGCTTATTATTCATATCTCCACCTCGTAGGTCTCTAAAAACTATATCCAAAACCCTAAAATGGAAAAATATGGACATCACCATTTTCAATAATGTGCTGAGCCAAGGCATTTGTACAAACCCCTCTACGTATCTCTGACCTATACTCCCCCATTCTGTCCCTTAGCCAGCGTATACATTTCTCCACATAAAATACAGGGCAGACCCCACAAGTAGCCAAATAAACAATATTACCAGTATCGCAAGTGGCATAATGTTTAACAAAATACATCTTATTGGTATTCGGATGTATAAAACATTGATCCTTATTTATGTGATCACTACTAGAACAATAATAACATGGCACAGTCCCTATCTTACTAGATATTGTTCTTTGCTGTTGATGAAAATCTTTATAACAAAGGTGTCTTTTCAAATTCAAGCAATTCTTATATGAAAAGCTAGGAAAGGCGCCAATATACTGAGTTAATTCAGGAAGGCTCAACAAAATACACCAGTTTTCTTTTATTAAAGCTTATATTCTCCTACTAGCTCTATTATATGTAGTAACATAGAATAATTTATTGATCTTATCTCAAGCAATAGTTTCCTATGGTACAGGTGTAAGATAAGGTTTATATTCATTATTTCTATCTGCTAAGGTATCATGATAGAAAGTTTGAACCAGATGTTCATCATAACCCTTCACATTGAATTCCATCATTATTTCTTGTAACTGAGAGGTCAAAAAGGAATTATCAGTATTAAGTCGAGAAATCTGTGTAAATTGTGCTTTCACAATACTCTTAAAAATAAATTGTGCATGCATACTTTGTCTATTAAGATAATTATTTTTTATATGATGGCTTCCTATACACAGTCGAATTTAGTTCATCATCTTTCACAAAAAGTTCAACATCTAAAAAGTGTACCCTAGAACTCGAGTAAGTCAACTTGACCTTCAAAAAGCTAGTGGTGACATTAATATAATTAACAAATTGCATTAATTCCTGCTCATTACCACCCCAAATGAGAAAAATATCATCGACAAATCTTCAAAAAAATAATACATTTGAACTATGCACATGGTTATTAAAAATATATTTATCCTCCCATTTTTTTAAAGTTAGATTTGCATATGTATTACCCATCGGTATACCCATCGCTACATCTGTTAGCTGATAATAATAATTATCCTCAAATAAGAAAAAGTTGTTTTCAAGAACTATTTGTAACAACTCACAAATCATCTCAAACTGTCGCCCATTATGGCCACCCACCCCCACCAATAAGTCTCTGATAGCAGATATACCATAATCATGAGAGATCACTGTGAAAAGTAAAACAATGTCAAGTGTTACAAAAAGACAATTACTGACACTATTTGATGAACACCACTCATGTAACTGGGTCAAAAAAAATCACCAGTGTCCCTAATATAACTCCTAACATTTTTCAAATATTTGCTTAAAAATTTTTGCAAATATAAAGAAACAGATTCTATAATCCATCCGTGTCCAGAGACTATCAGTTTCATTGGTGGATTTTGAAGAGATTTCTGTATTTTAGGAAGGCCAGACAGCCTAGGTATAACAGGACAGGGTACTGAAAAATAATGAAACAGATCTAGAGTAATATCACCATTAAGCTGTAAATCATAGATTAACAAATTAACATCTTGTATACATTTCCGCACACGATGTATAGAGACAAGTTTAAAAGCATTAACATCCTGAAGCAACACACCTACTTGACTAAAATAATTACTACGGTCCATAAGGGCTACAGCACCACCCTTATCAGCTTCCTTTAGAATAATGTTAGTGTTGTTTTCAAGTCCCAACAAAGCCTGTTGTTCATTTAGGGTTAAATTATAAAACGCATTAGTAAGGCCGCAATTATACAGCCTACGAAAATGGCCTTCACAAACATCATGGAACGCTATGATGATGGGATGGCTGATAAGAATAAAAGTATTAATTGTAATTGGCTGTGTGATGTCATGTGCTTATTCTATTTAATTATTTAAATGAGTTTTTGTGTAAAATTCATTATACTGATGAAGGATTTTATCCAAAAGCATTATCATTAAATTGTTGATGCTGTGATTATACGTGTTGTGCTTCTTGCTGTTTTTTCAATGTTTTATTGCTTTAACACTTTCTGCAGTTATTTTGACTTGGATTTGTGCTCTTTGGTTCGTGTGCACCAATTTTAAAGAACTTTAAGGAACTTTGCTTTTATATTTGATATCCACAGCCTTATTTTGATATGCCTGTACAAAGGATTAGTACATTACTCCACCCTCGTTCTAATCCTTTACTTGGACTTTTTGCTTCAAATGATGGACTGACTAATTTGACTTCAATTTCACAAAAAGAAGTTGATTATTTAGAAAAAAAGATGTCTCTACTTGAAAATAAAGTTAAAAAGTTTAAGAACTTGCAGTGCAATGTTTTAGTTTCTCAGCTTACCTTGAGTTTAAAGTTGTTCCATGTGGGTTAAGAATATTAAAAATGCCTTCATATAAAAATGCTTACCCTGCTCTCTTGAAAAGTGGCAGGAGTTGAACATTAAGTTGTTTTTAGACTATATGGCTTTGATGAATGATTTTTTTCTAATATTGAACAAGACCTGCAAAAGGAAATAACTGAGATGGAGAATAAGTTGCTTAATTCTTCTGTTTTTTTCTGATTGTGTTACACAGTATGAGTCAATGCATGAATGCTTATCTACTTATAATATTAAATTACAGTGCCAGAAACAGCATTAATTAAATAGAGACATTGCAGATTTCCATTCTGGCCACATTTTTTCTTGGCCAAAGGAAAAATGGATAACAGAAAATGTCAAAAACTCTAGTGATGGTGCTAAGCAGTTTAGGAATAAGCAACAATCTATGTATGCTTTGGATGATTTCACTGATGAAGTTTCTGTAACGAATGCCACTGCTGTTAATGATGGTGGTAATGATTTAGCTACACGTTAAACTTCTACTGTGATTGTTCAACAATCTAATCAGCAGTCTGTTTTGAATTCAAATGCCTCTCTAGAAACTTCTATTAATTCATTGGATTTTCGGAATGTTGCCTTGGTGATAGAACCCAAGTTAACCGAGAAAGTGATTACACAGCAAAAGGGGCGTTCCTGGGGAAGACCGCAATTGAGGCAGAGAGAAGGAAGCTACCATCGATGCCCACAAACACACAGTCATACAAAGCAATGAAACATACCTGTTTTGGCTTGGTGGTGAATCTTAGTTCACATTTACTTACAGACTCTGAGGTTAAACTACTGAATAAAGGTACGAAGTTTATACCTGCGAAAACTGACTCTTTGGTCAATGTATTGACTGATTTGAAAACTTTTAGCCGAAATTGAAACTTGAAGTTAAGTTTTGGAACATCTTTAAATACTGATGTATTGCTAAATAAAAGTTCAAGTACTTTTATTCCTATCATCCAACCCATCATCACAACGTTCCATGATGTTTGTGAAGGCCAATTTCGCAGGCTGTATAATTGCGGACTTACTAATACATTTTATAATTTGACCCTAAATGAACATCAGGCCATGTTGGGACTTGAAAATAATACTAACATTATTCTAAAGGAAGCTAATAAGGGTGGTGCTGTAGTCCTTATGGACCATAGTAATTATTTTAGTCAAGTAGGTGTGTTGCTTCAGGATGCTAATGCTTTTAAACTTGTCTCTATAAATCATGTGCAGAAATGTATACAAGATGTTAATTTATTAATCTATGATTTACAGCTTAATGGTGATATTATTTTAGATCAGTTTCATTATTTTTCAGTACCCTGTCCAGTTATACCTAGGCTGTATGGCTTTCCTAAAATACATAAATCTCTTCAAAATCCACCAATGAGACCAATAGTCTCTGGACGTGGATGGATTACAGAACCTGTTTCTTTATATTTGCAAATTTTTTTAAGCAAATATTTGAAAAATGTTAGGAGTTATATTAGGCACACTGGCAATTTTTTGACCCAATTACATGAGTGGTGTTCATCAAATAGTGTCAGTAATTGTCTTTTTGTAACACTTGACATCGTTTCACTTTTCACAGTGATCCCTCAAGATTATGGTATATCTGCTATTAGAGACTTATTGGTGGGGGTGGGTGGCCATAATGGGCGAAATTTTGAGATGATTTATGAGTTGTTACAAATAGTTCTTGAGAACAACTTTTTCTTATTTGTGAATGATTATTATCATCAGCTAACAGATGTAGCAATGGGTACACTGATGGGTAATACATATGCAAATCTAACTTTAAAAAAATGGGAGGATAAATATATTTTTAATAGCCATGTGTATAGTTCAAATGTATTATTTTTTTGAAGATTTGTGGATGACATTTTTCTCAATTGGCTCAACTTAGTATTGATAATGCCTTTTTGACCTCTCAGTTACAAGAAATAATGAAGGAATTTATTGTGAAGGGTTATGATGAACATCTGGTTCAAACTTTATATTATGATACCTTAGCAGATAGAAATAATGGATATAAACCTTATCTTACATCTGTACCATCAGAAACTATTGTTTGAGATAAAAATCAATAAATTATTCTATGTTACTACATATAATAGGGCTAGTAGGAGAACAGAAGCTATAATAAAAGAAAACTGGTGTATTTTGTTGAGCCTTCCTGAAGTAACTCAGTATATTGCTGCCTTTCCTAGCTTTTCATATAAGAATTACTAGAATTTAAAAAGACGCCTTTGTTATAAAGATTTTCATCAACAACAAAGAATAATATCTGGTAAGATAGGGACTGTGCCATGTTATAATTGTTCTAGTAGTGCTCACATAAGTAAGGATCAATGTTTTATACATCCAAATACCAATAAGATGTATTTTGTTAAACATTATGCCACTTGCAATACTGATAATATTGTTTATTTGGCTACTTGTGGGGTCTGCCTTGCATTTTATGTGGGAAAATCTACATGCCAGCTGAGGGACAAAATGGTGGAACATAGGTCAGAGATACATAGCGGGATTTGTACAAATGCTTTTCTCAGCACATTATTGAAAATGGTGATGCCCGTAATTTTTCATTTAGGGTTTTGGATATAGTTTTTAGAGACCTACGAGGTGGAGATATGAATAACAAGCTGGAAGTCAGGGAGTATGATTGGATTTTGCATTTGGATACTGAACATGCCCCTGGCATAAATAAAATGGTCTCTTTAAAACCTATATTGAAGCAGAGACAAATGTGTTTAAGATAATTGTTTTTAGTATGTTTTAATTGACTGTGTGATGTCATGTGCTTATTTTATTTAATTATTTAAATGAGTTTTTGTGTAAAATTCATTATTCTGATGAAGCATTTTATCCGAAAGATTTATCATTAAATTGTTGATGCTGTGATTACATGTGTTGTGCTTCTTACTGTTTTTTTCAACATGTTATTGCTTTACCACATTCTGCATTTATTTTTACCTTCCAAAGGCCAACTGGGAATATCATGGGGATCTCACAGGCATCAGCATTCAGGATGCTCCACCAGTTCCTGGATGCCATGTCAGCACATGCCAGTGAGCACGTATATTTCCACAACAGCCGTGAGGCATTGACCAGCAATATGTATCTCTTCCACCAAATAGCAGAGTACCCTGAGGTAGTGGGTGCTATAGACTGCACGCACATATGCATCAAAGCACCACCTGGTGAGTGGGGTAGGGTCTACAGCAACCGCAAGGGCTTCCCCTCCATCAACTGCCAGGTCGTGTGCGATACCCATGGCATTATAATGAATGTGTGTGCTCGCTGCCCTAGAAGCTATCCCAACTCCCACATCTGACATATAACGCAGCTGTGCCAGAGATTTGCCCATGGGGATATCCCTTATGGCCACCTAGTGGGGGGTGCTGGTTACACACTTGAGCTGTGGCTGATGACACCCATCAGAAATGTACACACACCCGAACAAGAACTCCATAATGAGGCACACGCACAGACCAGAATCATAATAGAGCATATGTTTGGGATGCTCAAGTCATGGTTATGGTGCCTAGACACATCCAGTGGAGCCTTGCAGTACTCACCAGCTGCATGTACCCAAATTGTCATCATATGTGTCATGCTACACAATACGTTCCTGCGGAAACAGCTGAAGCAGGAACAGCGTGGGGCAGGGCCACACAGCCCCCCAACCATTGCCAAGGCCTGCACAGGCACAGATTGACTCAGAGGAGGAACAACCTAAACCTGGCCAAGTAGGCAAAAGGAGGCATGCCCAGTATGCCCAGGCCATGGCAGAGAGACAATGCATAGCACATGCCCTGACATAGCAGGAATCCAGGGAATAACACCTCTCTATGTCTCACACATACGGTAAAAGGGATGCCAGACATGATACTACCTGTGCTTAACCATGTATAGTGAGTGTACTATGTGCATCCGACATAGTCAGACCTCCAGCACCATCCTCAATACTGGCACAGCCACAAGGTAAGTCACTCCCCCTATCAATTGCCAAATGGAGTAGTATGTTTTGTTGCTTGTATCTATGGTATGGATATGAGCATGCAAGAGAATCAGGTGGCTGCATGGGATGCCAGCAGATAGTAGACTCCTATAGTGGCAGCATGAGGTCTGTAACAAATACAGGTGTCACCATAGTAGCCAGTACTAGACAAGGTGACAAAACTCACTGCAGGAAATGTGGTGGGCCACATGTGTGTCCATAAAACACACAGATGCCAGTCAGGGAGGCTCACATACCCAACAACAGTCTCAGCCAGCAGGACAGGCGTAGACAAACACAAACAAAAGCTGTGATAAGGCCTCCGATTGATGGCTATGGAGAACATCCCTCCCTCCAGACCTACACATACAGACTACAACAGGTCAGGCAATGGGATGTTAGTTCTGAGGGGAAAGAAGTCTGAAATTGAAATGTAGGTCAATCAAACCTAAGACCTGTAGTACACTGATATGCCTCTATTCAGCATGATAGGTCAGACTACAGAATGAAATGGAGTATCTGAAATACCAGTACAGTCAGAGAAAATGTGTACAACTGTCAGGTGCCCCCCCCCCAGTCCTATGTAGAAATGTAGTAACATGTATGTGTAGGTATAATAACAGTGGAGCACAGATTACCTGAGCTGGCCAAAGTAGCAGGATAGATTGTAGCATGTGTACAATATGCAAGGCTATGTGTGCTAGGTTGGTGTGTGTTGTATATTGTGTGAGAGTGGTCAGTATGTAGGCATGGTGAGGTTTGTCCTGGTGGCTATTGGCCAGTACTGCCGATGACATGACCAAGTTCTCACAACTGCAGTGCCAAAAACAATGCATCCCAGCAAAACACATTCCAGCAGTAAGCCATAGTAGATGTTTCAAAGTGATATTTGTCACCATCTGAAAGATGGACATGGCATGGATGTGGGCCCAGACATACAAACAGTACACAGGGGGAAGTATCCCAGACAGACAGTGTATAATATGTTACTGTCAAATGGACACACCTTTGGAATTGGACATACAGGTTAGCAGCACATTAGTTGGGTTTGTAGTAGGAAATACTGATGTCATCTGGCCAAACATTGGCAAACCACAAAGGTCACAGGTATGAAGTATTGAGAAACAGCTGATGTCCCTGCACAAGCCAGCAGAAGTGGAATGCCCCATGCATATCTGTGAGTCATATGCAAGTAGTGCCCATAGCACACATGCACCCAGCTCACCCAACCATCACCCACAAGTACCTCTCTGGTCTTATCCCTGCTGTTGGGAATGAGTACAATATGACCCCTCCATCTCTGTATGGCAATAGCCAAAGAATACAGCATGCAGAACAGGTGTCCCATGCAGGTGTGTCCCTATCTATAAGCAACACCCTGCCAGCATCCACACCACTGGATCAATAATGACAGAAAGTATTAGCATTAACACCTTGCACACCTACCCTGTCACCCCAGGGGAATATAGTGTCTTGCAGTCTGGGACTGTAAGAGTGACACAATGCAACGGCTTGCTACAGCTGGCCTGCATCACTACCAAATGGCCTACAGTCCTCTGCCAAAGGCCTGTGTCTCACCAGTACTGCCAATGTATGTTATGTCATGGACTCCCAAATAACATCAAAACACAGTCCACAGTAACCAAATGCAAGGCCATGTGGACAAATCCCAGTAACATGTCCACCATGTCCTACTGCAGTAACTGTGGACCAACAGTGAATTACTGCTGGGATGAGGTGATAGCTATAAGGAACTTAGTTTGCATAATGTTTGGAAGAGGATAGAATAATAGAGGAGTTAGGAGCATGGGTGGCATGGAGTGTGTCAAGTCTGAAACTCAGCCATGTGCACATACTATCCTAGCCTGCAAACACAGGAATGGGTGGCTACAAACCTGCTTGTAAACCACTATGTGAAGGGGTAATGTCCAGAATTATGACCGCTGCCTCTGGGTAACCTGTGTGAATCTGTACAGCAGTGAGGTATGGCCACAGCAGGATATGGCCATACTGTCACATCGATGGATGTACAAACATGGGATCCTCAGCCACCACTGTACCAAGGTGCTGAACCATTTACACAGACCCAGCAGCAAGTGTCTGCAGCCTCTCCTCCAAAATGGCATGATTGTGCAAGAATATGTAGGCTGCAGACCACAATACTGGACACAGCTGCATTCACCCTGTGTTCCCTAGGACATTACTGCAAGCAAATATGTATACCTGACAGTACTTGATGACATAAAACATCACGGTGCAAAACAGTACTTATGTTTAAATATCTCTGCTAACATCAAGACCATGTAGCAGAAGCAGCACAGACACAATTACCTACAGTAACCCACTATCCTTTGTCCATTTTGATTCCATATTGTCAACCGATCTACAGATATCCTGCAGAAACAGGTTTCGAGCTGTAGGTGTAGAACACAAAAGCCTGCACTGGAGTACAACCTACCTTGAATGGATTCACACATTCAGTACAGAAGGTCATACTGGGCATGCTCTCACACTTGGAGAAATGAAGCCCATGTCTGACAACAAAATACTGAAAGGTCATACTGGGCATGCTCCCACACTTAGAAAAATGAAGCCCATGTCTGGCAACAACAGTTCTGACAGTCACAGATGTTTGTGCACACACTCCTCAGTACACACCAGTCATGCCTTGCACACACATTGGATAGGAATACACACATATATCCAAGGACAATACACTATAATAGGCCAAAATTAAACATACATAGATATGTGTGGAAGAGAGTGACAGGCAGTGACAAAGAGCCTCCCATCATGAGGCCTGTTCCATCCAGCACACATCCAATTGGCTAAAAGCACATGATGTACAAATGTTAATCACTGTAGAATTTGCCTCTGGTATCTCTCAGAACTATAGTGTCTGTGCTGCTTGTGCTAGCTGTGTAACATGACTGTACAAGTCAGTAGTCATCTAGCAGTTATATACATGTATCTGTGGAATATAAACCTGTCTGTGCCTGAGTGTTGTGTGTCTGCTTCCAGATGAATGGGTTATGGCCCATACATACACACTGCACTCCCCGTTGCCCTACTATGGCAAGCCTGTTGATGTCTCCACCTTGAAATACATCTTTGGGGAAGAAGTATCTCTATGAGCTCTGTGGCTTGTACTATAAATGCATAATGCTATAATGTGATGTATGAGTTAGGTAGGAGCTCTAATCCCTGACATGGCAACTTTGTATCTGTGTTTGTCTGTGTAGGGATCAATGCTTTTGAGGCCATTCACACTCACTACAATTTCAAATGCCCTACTTTGGCAGGGCTGCTGATGTCATTCACTTTGAAATACACCTTTGGGGAAAGAGTAGCCCAGTAATCTTCATGGTGCATCCCATAACTGCGTAATGCTGTAGTGTAATGTACTAGTTAGGTAGGAGTTCTAATCCCAGATATGTAAATGTTTGTGTGTGTGTTTGTTTGTCTATGTAGGGATCAATGCTTTTGAGGCCATTCACAGTCACTACAAATTCCATTGCCTTACTTTGGCAAGCCTGCTGATGTCATTCACTTTAAAATACACCGTTGGGAAGGACTAGCCCAGTAAGCTCTGTGGTGTGTGCTATAACTGTGTGATGTTGTAGTGTGATGTATTAGGTAGGTAGGAGTTCTAATCCCTGATATGGCAGGTGTGAAAGTTTGTGTGTTTATTTGTCTGTGTAGGGATCAATGATTTTGAGAACATTCACGGTCACTACAACGTCCATTGACCTACTGTGGCAAGCCTTCTGATGTCATTCACTTTGAAATACACCTGTGGGGAAGAACTAGCCCAGTAAGCTCTGTGGTGCATGCTATAACTGCGTAATGCTGTAGTGTGATGTTGCTATTTAGGTAAGAGTTCTAATCCCAGAAATGGCAACTGTGAGCCATGGTTTGTGTGTGTGTGTGTGTGTGTATGTGTGTGTGTGTGTGTGTGTGTGTGTGTGTGTGTGTGTGTGTGTGTGTGTGTGTGTGTGTGTGTGTGTGTGTGTGTGTGTGTTTGTCATACTTATCCTGTGTGGAGGTAGCTGTGAGTGTTTAACAACAGGACTCATTGTGGAGCGGTTTTGCAAATTTAGTATATGGTGGGCCTATCATATGTCACAATCTCCACCTTACAAGCATAACAGATGTCAACAGCAGAGAAGCTGGGGTTAGACAATCCATACCCCTACATGTGACATCATGACTTGGGGAACAATATAGGCAACCCTTGTATTACCCAGAGAACACTCTCCACCCATGTCTCATACACAAACACACTTGGCTAGGCAACAACCACTATGTTGGTAGTTCCCTGCATATTGCCCACAAATAGTAACCATGGCATGATTGCAGTGGACTACAGAGGACATGGCACCCTGTCCCATCCCTACAATAGGCACACAATTGCATACAGTGCTCTTTCACTATGTTCCCCACTGGATGCCTGCAACAATTGTAGAGCTAGCAAATGTAACCCACAAAGGACATACCATGCCTTAAACATATGGCCTGTATGGACAGATTCCACTGACACCAGGGAATACCTGTATCATGCTGTCAGTGTAGGTACAGGGTCAACCTGGTGTCCATTGCCAGTTCTCACCACAAGAGGTCAGGAATGGCACATCTGATTAAAACAATCTGTCTACACAACATGCCCGAGACACCCCAGGTACACTTCCACATGTCACAGAACATGCATGTGGGATGTGTGAACATCCCAGACATCATCCATGTTATGGAATATAGATCACATACATGGCATGCAATGCACAGCACTGGCCACCCACGATAGTAATCCAGATGACTGGATGGTGAATACAGTATCCACCTGTGTGGGCCAGTCCAGACACTACACCACTGTGCCACACTGCAGACCATTGTCATGTGGCCTGATGCCAAGGTATATCCTTTACCTAGCCTTGTATAGCCTTCTGGCACAGTCAACCACTACAAACCTGTGAAGCAATGCACCCATGCATGTCAGTACTGACAAACCTGTGTCTGTGTGTGTGTAGAGTATAATGATTTGGATGTCATTCACACTCACTACACCTCCCATTGGCCTATTGAAGCATGCCTTCTGATGTCAGACACCTTGACATATCCTTTGCCCATATATCATCTTGATAACCCATGTGATGCAAGTTATACCTGCATATTACTGTATTGTGGCAAACTAGCTAGTTAGGAAGTCTAATCCTGACCCTGCCAACTGTGATAATGTGTGTGAGTCCCCGAGACAGTGTGGCTGCATCGACCTTGACACCTGTTCTTGTGGACAGGCATGTGTACTACATATACCTTATCCCTTTTTTTATCACTGTTGCTAATGTTACTCACCATCGAATATACCTTTGGACAGCTCCCCAACATGTAAGCTCTGTGGCACATGCAATATCTGCATAGACATGTGATAGCAATACATAGGCAGGGGTTTGAAACCCCGTACTGGTAAGTGTATGACACAAACATGCTTAGTACTTTGTCTCTGTCTGTCTCTCTCACTCCCTCTCTAGTGGATGTGGAGAAGTACACCTGCTTTGCTTAGGCAGCAGCTTGTGTTTTGCAAGTGATGCTCATGGTCAGCTGATGACCTCTGCATGAATTGCAGTCCTCCACTAGCTGATTGCATGTGGAACAGCTGTGTTGACATTCCCATAGCCAATTGCATGGAAACACACTCCAATAACTAGGAACATCATGTGGGTGTTGGCCCTTTTCATTCACTGTGAGCAGGACATAATGTCAGTGTTTGGCAAACAGCAGCACAGATGGTAGTGGGATATACCACTAACAACTTACACTGTGGAGACAGGCCAACACACAGGAGGGGGAATATTTCAGACATGACTACAGAATGTAAGTTTTGCTCTTCTGCATTTGGAGTAATGTTGGTTTAACAGGGTTTGCGTGGATATGCTGGTCTACATGATTTAATACATGTCATGACAGTGTTATGTGTTTGAGGAAACTCCCACCTGTAGGGTTATCTGCAGACTGGCAAGTGTTTGGAGTCTTATGTGTCTTGTGTTACTCACAGATCATGTATCTTAGAACTGCAGAAGCATAGTCCAAGGATTGCAGTCAGTACATGGTGACAGCCATGAGAATTACTGACTTCATATCCCTCATAGGACATATGTTGGTGGTGGCTAGGATGTAGACTGGTTGGCAGCATCTTTTCTCAGCTCTGCACTCAAAAGGTATTTCTGACAGGAATTTTTAAAAACTAGATATTGTAGACAAACCTATTTTGTTGAATTACTTCTACTAATATCACTAGAAGTCTACAGTGCAAAAAATTTGGCTTTAAACATTTTTCCTGTCAAAAACAAGAAGGAAGGTATCTGAATCTACTGAAAATGAGCTTTTCTAAGCATACCACACAGGACCAGATGATGAAAAAGGAGATACAGTCTTTATTAAATGCTATACAAGACTTGTCAGTGAAATTTGACAAAATGAATACCAAACTGGACGCTTTTGAGGAGAGATCTACAAAACAAATACAGCAACTACAAGAAATAATGACGCAACAGAAGTCTCAAATAGCTGACATAGAGAGATCCTTAAATGATACTGAGGGCAGACTCTCAGAACAAGATCTTCAGCTACATTTTTAATCACAACAAAATGCTTCATTACAAAATAAAATAGAGGATCTAGAGAACAGGTCCAGACGAAATAACCTTCGCATCTATGGGCTACCAGAGAAAACAGAGGGAGATAACATGGTGACTTTCCTTACTACCTGGTTATCAGAAGTTTTAAAATTGCCTGAAGCTCTTTCTTATGGAATTGAAAGAGCCCACAGATCCTTAAGAGCTGCTTCATCAACCATCAAATCAAAAATCACCCGAGATCTATAATAGTAAAGATTTTTTCATCACAGGACAAGGAACTTATTTTAAAAACAGCATGGTCAACTTCTCCAGTTAAATACAAAGACAACATAATCAGATTTGATAATGATTATTCCGCTGGAGTTATAACTGCAAGAAAAGAATGTCTCCCTCTGATAAAGGAATTGAAAAAAAAGACAACTTAAAGTCCACTTGCTGTTCCCTGCAAGAATAAAAATATTTTTTACTGAAGGTCCTAAAACTTGTGACACTCTGCAAGCAAAAGATTCTTATCTTTCAGCTAATAAAACCTTGGATAATGTGGAAGAAATGGATTTCTCCCAATTTGGGGTTAAGCGTCACTTAGAAAAAAATGAATGGAGCACTGCACACAAGAAGAAGAAGAAACGATAAAAGACATATGAAAAACACAAACATTATTGTCTTCTATTTGCTCTGTAAGGCAAAAAAGTTCTTTGAAAGCATTCATGCTTTACACATGTGTCAGTATTTGAAACAATATAAATACAAGATAAGCAGGACATTTTATAACTAAAGCAAACAACCCTAAAGAAAGCAAGGTAACATACCTTTCTCTATTACAGTGTAAATACTTACAGTCATGATTTTTTTAACTCTAAATGATGTTTAGATAGTTCATTTATAAATTACCTGCCTTTTACTGCTAGTATAGAATATGATGTATTTACACTGACATATTAATGTGGTGTGTTTAAATGAGCATGATTCCTTTTTATATTATTTACACTAAGCTGCATGAAATATCTAAACTGATGTATTTAATACACATAATAATATATAAAAACTGATAGTAATAACTGTCAAAAGTGCCTTGAAAAGTAATTATCTATTCTTTGATGCTAAAAGTGCCTTTTTGACTAACAAACAACTGTTTGGCTTGTATATTTGCCCTTAATGTTAAGAAAACTAATAGAAGTTTAATGAGCTGGTGTTCAGTTTAAAAAAAAGCCCTAAAAACTTCACTTACTTTGTTTTTGTCTTCCCGCCATGGTCACAAGCTGGGAACTCTTATTTTACCACCCCTGAATGAAGGTTCTTCAGTTAGAATCCATTACAGTGTGTTAAACCTTCTAACAGCACAAAATGAAAGTAAACAGTCATGAGTGATGTCAGCACTAAAACAAGACAGTATGGGTGTGGTGTCAGCTCCTAAGCTACTTAAAGTAACCAGCACACTATTTATGAGATGGCAAAGTGCTTTTACAGTTTTAACAAATATTAAAAGTACACTGAAGTACCTAATGAATTTAGAAGGTATCAACACATACATGACATTTTATTATATTGTAATATTTGTTATTCATTTTGAATTGTACACATAAACAGCACACAAAACTTAAAAATAAGTATATCACTTGGAAGAAACTGTATGAATAGTCAACACATACAGACTTTACTATAATCTTTTCTGATAAGATCACCCATGTAAATTACTATAATTTAACTTAATTTTATAAAAATTTAATATATTTAAGTCCTTGACTGGAACTATATAACATATTTGTAAACACACTGCAGCTAGTCTACTCAACCTTAAGGATAGTAAGTCAATTAAGGTTCATGAATGTAGCTATGTGTTATTAGGCATTTTAAGGCTAAAAAAGAGTTGCTGTTTAATTATCAAGATACTCTGTAAATATTAAATTGTTCAAGTAGCACAATCATTAAGCAGTAATGAGCAAGAAAAAATCTCAGTCTTGCTTATGATATTGTTTTATATATATATATATATATATATATATATATATATATATATATATATATATATATATATATATAGGAAAGAATTGCTGAATTATAAGTATGCTTTTATTAAAGGCAAGTTATATTAATATTGAACATCCTCACTGAAAATGAATGGTTGTGTAGAGACACAGTAACTCCCATTATATAACCAAGGCTAAAGAGATTGTCTTGTATGTCTAAATTGATCAGCCTTGAACCTTAGATTGCAAATAGACATGCAACATACTTTTACTTATAATACTGAATATATATTATATAACATCACAAACGCTAAAGCCATTGTCAGCAACATCTCATATCAATCAGCATTAAAATATGATTTGAATAGCATAGGCATTTACTAACATATTGCTGTTGGTACCTGATATGCATATAAGTAGCAGGTCTAATTTCTGTCTATGAAAGTAGATACCAGGCTGTGTGCATTTGTTAATTATGAAACAAGAGCATGCTATCTATTCTTTTTAATATCCTATAGGTATGTACTTGTTAGAGACATACACATGCTGCAAAGCTGCTAGTTATTGCATATTCATTAGTATATTTCTGACTGCAGTGTTGTAAATATATGGTGTGGACCACTTGAGTTGAGAATATGTATCTATATTGGGCATGTTCTCTGTTTGAACGTTGTATATTATTTATAATATGATATGGAGTACCCTCACTAAATTCAAAGAAGCCACAATAGAAACAAATATTTATTAAAAATGGAGAATAGAAATATGAAGAGAAAAATGAAGGAAAATGGTTGATGGTCATATAAGGTTATCTTTTCCTGTGTATGTAGAAGAGTTGACAGTAATACGTACCAAACAATTGTGTTATAGCATATTTAAAGCCTACTTTGCTTCTCATATTTTCTAACCTTACAGTTATAACGCTGCAGATAAATCCTGTAATATCATAAGGAGTATGAGTTGCTATTTGACATATGACATATGTGGTACACTAGCGATGAAATATGCCAGTGACAATACAAATGTAACGTTATATTCATTGTTACGGATACTTTCTGATTTAATCTACTTGTGGCATGGTTAACTGATGCATATAATGCTTAACATTTTTTTTTTTTATGTATGTATGCATATATGTGTGCATGTATGTATGTGTGTATATATATATATATATATATATATATATGTGTGTATGTGTATGTATGTATATGTGTATATATATGTATATATATATATATATATATATATATATATATATATATATATATAGACCATTACAATAAATTTGATACCTATGAATGCCACTCACACTATAAGGGAGATAGACAGCAAGCATATTATTTTTAAGATGCATAACCATTATTGCTACACAAAAGATATATTAAAATAAAAGATTTTCCTTTACAATTTAAACAAAACCAAATAGTTAAGTATTAAATCTATGTATAGTTGTGTTGCCTTAGTGTTTTATAAAATATTAAAAATAGAGAAAGACTGTATTTAAGTAATCTGTAAAGACAGATACATGTATACTTAAAAGATATACAAGATACTTTTCATTATAAAACTACCATATGGTGGGGCTGGGGGAGGATGCTGAAATGCAGACTTAGAGAGATTGCTTGAATGATTAGATCATTCAAGGATGAGATGTTTTTTCTCATGGAGGGGTTTGGTGGTTGTATATCTTATATTGTTATCAGTTATGATCTTGTAATTTACTTTTATTGGGTGTCTATAATCTATTGTAATACTGTTGGAAGAAGAAAGAACAAGTCATTCTCTTCATGTACACACATCTACACATTGTTACGAGTACATGAATATGGATAAAAGCAAAGCTAATATAAATCCAATTGCAAAATGTATATCTCTTAATGTAAATGGTTTAAATAATAGCTGCAAAAGGGGAAGATATTTAAAGCTATGTGAAGCGCAACTAGTATTTTTACAGGAAACACACCTTACACAAGAAGACATAAATAAAATAAACAATAAAAATTATACAATACTAGTAAGTTCCACCTATAATCAGAAGCAAAGGGGAGTAGTAATTTTGTGGAGAAACACTACTTTAATGCCTAAAATCATAAATACGTTCCATGACAACTCAGGAATGTTTTGTCTAGTGACAATGTCTATTAATGAAATGATATATACATTAGTGAATATTTATTGGATACCAGGACTAGGTGTTAGAGTGGCCAAACAACACTTAGAAGACACTGTACAATATACCAAAGGCAATTTAATCATAGCTGGAGATTTCAATTGCATTATAAAAGAAACTGACACAAATACTAAAACTACATGTAAGAGATCACCTTTAACAAATTTGTTATCTGAGTTTGTTGAAACTTTTAATATAGTTGACATAAATGAGTATGCTATCCCAGATTCACTATTCTTTACACATTTTTCCATAGACATAATACATACTCTAGAATAGATAGAGTGTACATAACAAAGGATTTAACCTCTAAATTAAATAAAGTCAAGACAATTTCATGTCCATTTTCAGACCATAACACCATAACGTTTGAGAGAGACTTATGTTTCAAGAGAAGGATATCAGTAACAAGAATACCATCTTACATAACAATTCTCAAAGATTTTAAGGAATTTTATATTAAAGAGACACAAACATTCCTAGATATTAATCTTACAAAAGATGTATCTGACATATATATATATATGGGATGCATTGAAAGCATACCTATATGGAAGAGCGGTGGGATGGCATAAAAATAAACAAAAACAGTGGAATAAGGAATTAATGGAATTACAGTCAAAAGTAGATAATTTAAAGCTTGATATTCAAAATGGAAACACCAACTTAATAAAAGAACTAGAAGATACTAATAAAAAATACTCAGAGATGCTACACCACAAAACAATGATCAACTTAGAAAAATTAACTATGTTACTATTCAATGAACCCTATAAACCAACGAAGAATAGCAAATAGGACTAAAAAGATTATTAAAACAAATCAAATCAAGGAAATACATAATATAGAAACCAAAAAGAAAGTATCTGATTTAGAAGGAATACTAGAAGCTTTTAGGCTATTTTTTCATAAACTTAATAATCAAAATGAGAAAACAGAAACACGTTCAGCATTGAAAGCTTTTCTCAAAAACAATGTTAAAGTTAGGTTATTAGAGGAGCAGGTACAACTAATAGATAAACAAATAACAATAACAGAACTTAAAGCTGAAGTAAATAAGCTAAAATTAAACAAAGCTCCAGGTATAGATAATATCACCCCAGAAATGTTTAAATTACTATCAAATGAGGCTTTGCTGTTGTTATTGAATGTCTTTACATCAGTTAAAAATGGTAAAGACATTCCTCCTTCTTGGAAGTACACATTAATATCACCAATTCTGAAACAAAATAAAGATTCCAGTGAATGTTCATCGTACAGACCCATTTCACTTCTTAATATAGATTATTAAATTTTTATGGCAATACATGCTGCTCGAATAAAACAATTACTACCACTTTTGATAGAGGAGGATCAAACAGGTTTTATAAAAGATAGGAACACTTATGAC
This sequence comes from Protopterus annectens, assembly GCF_019279795.1. Lineage (NCBI taxonomy): Eukaryota > Metazoa > Chordata > Ceratodontiformes > Protopteridae > Protopterus > Protopterus annectens. The sequence goes on along the minus strand of NC_056728.1, from coordinate 670,890,557 downwards.
AACATTAAAAGAATTCTTTCCTTAATTGATTATATAAATGTCACAAAAAACAAAATGAATGTTATTAGCTTAGACATAAATAGCGCATTTGATTCAGTGAACTGGGATTATCTGTGGTTAGTTTTAGAAGAATATGGCTTCTCAAACAACTTCACTTTGTTAATAAAATCATTATATGAAAAATCATTGGCTTATATAAAACTGGGATCTTGTCTGTCTAAATCTATTAAAATAACTAAGGGCACAAAACAATGCTGCCCTCTTTCTCCGTTATTGTTTGCTAGTCATTGAACCCTTAGCAAATAATATATGTATGGATAAAAATATTGAAGGAATACAACTAGACAACAGCCTAGAGCTTAAAATTCAACTTTTTGCTGATGATATTTTAATTACCTTAAAAAATAATAATAGCAGTTTAAAAGCATTATGGGACTCAATTCAAAACTTTCAAAACTTTTCAAGTCTTAAATTTAATGAGAACAAAACAAATGTATTGCTTATAAATACTAATAAAAAAGATCTAAATAAAAAATACCATAAATATATCTCTACCGATAATATAATTAAATACTTGGGAATTATAATAACTAACAACCTAGATACTACAATTGAAATAAATTATAAAGAGACCTTAAATAATATTAAAAATCTAATACAAAGATGGAATAAATTCTTTTTTTCAATGGAAGAAAGGCTTTATATAATTAAAATGATCATATTTCCAAAAATTCTTTATGTCATACAAGCTTGTTCTTTGCCACCAGCTAAATCGCACCTAAAACAATTAAATGATTTAATGGTAAGATTCCTATGGTATCCAAAAAAACCAAGGATAGCTATGAAGTATCATCAAGATGATTGGGATATAGGTGGCATAGGTTTACCAGACATATAAATATATTTGCATTCATCCATTATTAAAACAATATCATTATGGCTAAATGCAAAATATACATCAAAATGGAAGCTAGTTCATGAGAGAATCTGGTTAAAATCAGGATTTGTAGTAGCAAATAAGTATACAGATTTCATACCAAACAATTTTCTATGGCTGATGAAGGAATATATGATTATACATAAGAATAAAAATATAAGTTCCAAATACATTACTTATACATTAAAAATGTTCCAAAATCTTATTAATAGCAATCCTGATATTAAAGCATGGTCATTTCTTTTATATCCAGTAGCGTACACACAAGGTAATATAATAACATTTAATATGGAAGTAGTCAACATGCTTAAAGAAAAGGGATTAATATATTGGCATCAATTGCTAAACTCTGGAAAACCTCTGACAATAGACCAGATTAAACAGAAATTAAATATGGAAGATAGTTTGTGGTTACATGTACAATAATTAAGACAGTATATATTAAGTAAACAAGAAACAATGCAACCATCAATAAGACAAAATGTTCCTAACCTTATAGAACATATAATATTACTAATGAATCAACCCATTACTGGAAAGGGATACTTATCATCTATTTATAAAACAAACAAAAAAATAAAAATGCATAATAATGACAAAATATGGAATTATTATAGATCAGTTAATGGACATGTGCCAAATGACAGAGATAAAAAACTACAAAGCAGACATCACTTTCATTACATTGGAGACTTTTTACATGGCAATTCATACACAGATCTTATGTAACCCCTCATAAAATGGAACTTATGTTTAAGAAAAATATTGGCTGCTGGAGATGTGATTTATCAATAAAAGCAGACTGGCAACATATGTTCTACGAATGCCATTTGATTAAACCATATTGGGATAAAATAAATTATTTTCTGCAAATGGTATTCAATGATAAATTCCAGATTTCCAAATCTATTATTTTGTTTAATGTACCTGTACTCGACTGTGTGCCAAGAACAAAATATGTAATCTTATGGACTCTCCTAGCTATTGCAAGGAAGAACATTACATCAAACTGGAAATCCAAAGCTTCTCCAACTTTTAAGCAATTCATGAATATGGTGTCAGCAGTATCGCAATTGGAAATGAACACTATTAAAGGAAGAACTGAAAGAACTACATCATTATACGTAGCATGGCAAAAAGTAACTGAAATACTGGAGAATAATGACTGCAGCAGATTATAATCAGGAAACAATTGTATAGAAAGTCAATTATATGTCAACAATAGACACCCTTGTAAATACTTTATTTTGGTTTTAATGTTTGATATCTGTTTAGAGGTTTTAGCCTACCTTTTTAAATAATTTGTAAATACTTCATTGTCATAAATAACCTGCATTCATGTTTTCGGAAATGATTAAAAATATAAAAAAAAAAAAAAATAGGACATATGTCACAACAAACCCTGTTACAACAGTAAATGTATGAGGTTATCACAGCAACATGTCAATACTGACCCAGTGTTTGTGCCTCCAGCCACAAGTCTGTCAACCTTTGTACATATGTCATGCAGTAAGAGGTGCATATGTTCTGTACACCATTATTTATTGACATCATACCTGATAACAAGCCAGTCAGATATCAGACTGATAGACATGGGCATTCTGTGATTGTGTGTACAGTAGTGAGGTCTGTGTACTTATAGTGATTGTTGACAGTATGTGTATTGTGAATACGTACCTTGTCCTGTGCACAGACTGTGGTAGATGTCATTGTTCTTGGTCCTGTTCTATCTGATGTTACATGCTGCTCCAGTATAATGATACCCTATTGGCTTACATGTTTATAAAGCCAAACACACACGTCTCATACCACAGACAGGCATCGGACCACACTGTGTTGTGGCCCAGTATATGTAGTGTTAGTGTGTGAGTGGCACATATGAGGATGGTGTTGATCAGACAGTCCATATGTGCCACTCATATGTGCCACATATGAGGATGGTGTTGATCAGACAGTCCATATACTGTAATATTAAGCTTGCTTACCATATGTGGCTGTGGCTGTGTTCATACTGGTTCTGGGTATGCACTTTCACACAGGTGTGTGTTACTCTGTGCTGTGACATGCCTTTAGAGCCAGCTATATTTGCAGGTACATGTGTATCCCCCCATAAGAAATGTATGCCAGTGTTGTGGCAGTCTGCCTGTAGTTTGCACAGTGCTTTGTTACATGCCTAGCAGATTAGTGTAATTGCCCAGTGCGATGTTATGTCCAGATATTTGCCAGATGTACTGCTGCCAGCCACCAGAACTGTCATGTATTTCTTACAAAGCAGTGGGATGCTGTTACAGATGTATGTCACTAGCTAGTGGATACTATGTGGCCGTGTGACCTCTGTACCACCAGTTATTATGTGTCAGGACAGACAGGAAAATGTGAATGCATAAACTGCGTGGGCATATGTAGTCCAGTAGTTACATGATATGCCCATGTACATGGCTGTTAACATCCACATTGTCAGGCTTGGTCCACATGTCTCGCACTAAGGGGATCTGTGTATACCTCTGGACTGAACAGTGTGCCAGAATGTCCACATTCATTGGTTATATCTCTGCTGTAGTCCACAGGATCATTATTGTGATATCAGTGGTACTGTATTATGATGACCTTAGATTGTCTGTCAGTAACTGATGACATACATGTCAATAGCAGATGTGACCTCCCACACCCAACATGTCTGTTAAGACAACCCCTGTTACAGTAGCAACAGTCTACATATATACCTGCAATACATACATGACATCCCCTTGCACTAAGAGGTTGAGACTACTGGTGCTGAGGTAGGAATCCACTCCATGTTTTGGACATATAGCAAACATATATGTATATATATATATATATATATATATATGTATGGGCTCCATAAATATGTTCGAAGTTTCACTATTTCGAACCCCACTTCACCAAGTCCACTTGTTCAAAGTAGTGAAACTTCGAACATTGACTTCGTTTTTCACACTACAGCGTGGAATGGGAATATTCCCTTTTCCCCACTATAGTGTGATCTCGGAGTTGGTATATTTAAGTAGGGGGGTGTGGGAGGCACAGCCCCCCACATGGGGGATGCAAGGGGGCTTGCCACCCCTGAAAAACATGTAGCCCGGGGAACTAGACTTCAGCGAAAATGCACTTTCGTTTAAGTGGACTTTCACTGAAGTGTAGGGTCTACTGTTCTATTTCAAAGAAGTGTATTTTCGATGTAAAGCAGAAGACCCATATATATGTATATAGATATATACACATATAGATATCTACATACATATATGGATATATATATATATATATATATATATATATATATATATATATATATATATATATATATATATATATGTGTGTGTGTGTGTGTGTGTGTGTGTGTGTGTATATATATATATATATATATATATATATATATATATATATATATATATATACATATACACATCTATATATGTCTAGCTATATACAGATATATAGATATATATGCACATAGATTGACATATATATATATATATATATATATATATATATATATATATATATATATATATAAAATCTACACACACACATATATATATATATATATATATATATATATATATATATATATACAGAGAGATCTATATATGGCCATATATATGATGCACTATACAAATGTATATAAATACATATATATGAATATATATGCGTATGTACATGTAGACTTATATCTACATATGTATATATCCATATCCTTGTCATGTATAAACATTACTGTTGTGTATACCTTCACAGATTTATCACATTGTATGTATCTGATATGTGTATATTTAGATATAACAACATATGTGACACAACAGTAATATCACTAACAAGTACTACACAACTGTAGAAGTAACAGCAATTGTTCAATACTATTCAATACGTGTACTGACAGATATATTGGAAAAACAACAACTGTCTTCACAGCTGTCATGACATAGTGGTTAACTGTTGTGACAATATTGTACAGGGTCCTGGGTTCAAAACCTCCCGGTGCTGTTTATTTTCTTGCTGGGCAGAACAAGGGCTGTTTGGTATAGAGTGGTTAAGGTAGTGTTGAGCAGCTTTAAGTGGGTTTGTGCGAAACTATGTGGTGCTAAGATACGGTTAAATATACTGGCCCTTACACCATGTAGGCTTCGCTTACCAATAAGCAAATGTGCTTAGCTGTTATATTGCAGCAATGCTCACACCTGCTAAGCATGGCTCAGCCCTGGTAACCAGTGCTCACATACCAGTCTGATAACATAGCAGGGTAATGACATCTTTAATGTTAAGCCATGTACATAACATGAGTTTATGTGCTGTCATTACAGTAGCAAGGGGTGTGAGTCTCCTGTCTGGGACACTTATATATGGCTTGTACAAAACTCTTATCCATGTGAATGTGTTACATAAAAGGTTAGTATCCCAGGATATATGCAGTCACACTGGCATGTAGTGTATCATTAAGTTACTACTGTTGACAGTGCTTTCCCAAGCAAGAGTAGATTGCTAATTGTAGTACTGGAAACAAACACCCCTGCATGCAAAGATGGTCTTTGAGTCCTCACTGTCATGGTCCTGGTGTGTGAGATGTGTCACATTATATATTTCCTACTGGATAATGATCTGACATGTGGAAAATAACTGTAGACTACTGTCTGTATAGCACATGTCAGTTAGGGCTGCCATCATGTAGTAATGGCATACCTATCGATGTTAGACTTCTATCTGTTAACATATTCATCATACTGCATAGCTAGTTGGCAAGCTGATGTCTGTCAGTCCCTGTACATATGTGCACATGTCAGGTATCCATGTTGGATATGTACAGACAATCTATGCTTGACTGACACTGACATGTCTGCCCAGCTGTGTTATAAATGGCACAGATGGGACTCAACACCCTGTATGCACCTCATGCCACATATACCTCAACTACACTACCACAGTCAACAGAACATGTTTGGGTACAGGTCTCTAAGACAGATACTAACCATGTTATGTAATACATGTTTTATACATGTCAACTGGAGCACCTCACCAGCCCTCTGCAGGAGGCACTCAGAGGATTGGCTGATGCATGTCACTCTCACCAGGAGGATCACTTCAGTGGTGTCTGTAGATAGATGGCCTGCTGACACATGGTAGGTGGCATGATACCACTGTACACACATCTCCTACACTTCTCATCTCTCCATGGAAAATAGCCTGGTACACACCTATGAACACCTGCACTGATGCACCCCAGTACTGACAAATCTGTACATGTGCATTACTGAGAATATCAGTGTCTGTGTTTTAGACCTGTAGTAGGAAATACCCTGAGGTTGTTCACACCCAATTTATCACCCATTGCCATAATTAGATGTGGCTGCTGCTGTACAGGATGTTACATGTACCTTGTTACGCTCCTCTCCCTAATGGCTACCTGGGCTTTGCAATACCAGCAAAACACTGTTGTACAAGTGGGTTGATAGGCATGGGATACCCACTGAGTTCTGGCAAGTGTGTGTATGTGTGCATGTGTGTATATATGTAGGGTACAGCATTCTGAGGCCACATACTCCTATTACAATATGCATTGCCACACAGTATTAAGGACAGCGATATTGCTGCCCATAGGAGAGGTATGACAATGCATCACCCTACTATGCCTGTGGCATGTGCATTAGATGCATATCCCTGTAGTGGCACTCTTGGGATGGATAAGGGGTTGTATTGCAGTCCTGGTCAATGTGTGATGGTGGGTATGTCAGAGTATCATCATGGGTTCCAGTGCATACAATATCCACAGTGGGGTGTGGGTGCTAGGTATACTGTCATTATACCATGGTACCCCCAGTACATGTCCCATGTACCACTGTATGGTGACCACTGTCACCATCAACCATACAGGTATCTGATAATACTATCCAGCCCAGTTATGCATGTGCTGTGTGCAACCTACCTGTAACACACTGGACACACTGACAAGGTAGTTAGCACTGATAGGCTCCCCAGATCTCATGGATGTTTGTCTGACTGTTATGTGTTTGTCAATGTGTATATGATGGAATGTCGCACTATGTATTATCCATATACAACCATTACATACCCCATTACCATACTGTACATGCCTGGGGATGTTCTGTATGTAACATGTAACCTGGAACACACCTCATCCTAACAGCTGTGTGGTGTGTGCAATTAAAGCCACACACATCTGAGGCACTATATACCTAGGTAGCGGTCTAGTCCCAGTGTTGCCAAGTAAGATTGTGCATGTATGTGGAGGGATCTACTTCAGGTTGCAGAATATACATGTCCCAGGGTGTCATCTGTCCAATAACAGCATGGCGTATGCTAACATGTCACAGGTATCATCCTGTGGACATACATTCCAACACAACTACTGTTAGCTGCATAAATGGCCTCTTCCCCACTGTATAGGTGTGCAGCGATACTGGGGTTGGTATATATAGCTGGGTGTGGCTGTTGTGGACACAGCCAACATCATTGTGGTTACTGTTGAGTGTATCCCCTGTGTAGCTGGCCGTAATACTGTACAGTTCATGTTAACAGGTTATGTATTTGTCTATCACACTATCTGTGGTTCTACAGCACCTCTCACCCTCCAAAGGGTAGGGGTGTGCCACCCACACCAGCACATTTATGTTTAACATGTTGAGGATTGCACTACATTGGAGAAGGGGACATATAGCCTGCTGGTACCATCGTCAATGACATTAAACTAGCAGACTGCTTATTCCACAATGTGTTGCTCTGCGTAGTCTGGTTTGGTGGAATTACATAGTACAATGGGTTCCTTGAACATGTGCATACATCCATGTGTAAAGTATTCTCTGTGTAGTGTATCAACACCTAAGCCTCTGTGTGTGTTATACGCAAACATGCAGTGTGTACCACCCAGTACAACTACCATGGTCCACTATAGAAGGGCTGCTAACAGCAGCCACCATACACTCACCTGTATACACCACTTCCAGACCTATTGGCCATGTAGCACAGCCAGTAACTGTTATACAGACTGGTGACATGTGTTCACCTGTACCCAGGATATGGCACAGCCAAGGTGTCACCACAGTGCCATACCCCTTGTGAGATATGAGAGAAGACCATCCTCCTGCTGACACATGGACATCTACAACACAAATGGATAACCTTATGGAGACCACAATCACTCAGTGTTACTAACAGCTATAGTGCATCATGCCTGGACAGCTACACTACCTGACATTTAAGCATTAAACGTTACTGCTGACAACATGTTACACATCAGTACACTGGTACACTATAGTGTAGTCACTGTGTGCATCAGAACCATAGTAGCCTTTCCCTGCATCGATGTTATGGATGACAGGGATGTGGCACAGGTATCGTTATATGCACAGGGTGTGTTGTTGGTTTGCCAGAGACCTAGGCTGAGCCATATATTTGACACCATGTGTGTGAGTGAGGGTTTTTAATTACTGATATGGCTGTGGTTGTGTGGAGTATGTAGGTATGGGGTTGCCCTAGGTGTGTTTGTATTGTGTGTGAGTATGCACTCACACAGTTCTGCCATGTGGCTGCCCTATACAGGTGTTTGTTGGACAGCTGCAGACGATACCTGCAGGGTGTGCAGTTCACCTCCTCTGGCCATGGACATGAGAATTGTGCCTGCTAGGGGTTACACAGACATGTCCAGGTGCAAGCCTCAATATGTCACTCTACCCTGATGATGACATATGTCTGCTGGAACCAGGTCCCTACTTGGACTGGCCAGTGCCAAGTGCACATTGCCTGCTGTAGTGTGGTGTGGACAGTGCCCCCCCTGCAGACCTGAGGCTGGCACTACCACTACAGGAGTGGGTTTGTGTCCTTGCATGTCCACGTCGACTTCCAGATGTTGGTGTTGCTGGCCTGCTTTTATGTGGCCGTTGTACCACAACCACACATGCTCTAGCATGGACAATCCATGGTCAAGGAGGCCCACCATCTCAACCCACCATCTATCCATGACCTCTGTATAATAACGGAGGCCACATGCAAGATCACGGATTTTGTCACAGCTGAAAAAGCAGCCGTCTGCAGCCTCAGACCCTGTCTGGTGTAGCGTTCCATACATGCCTGTGCCTCCATAACAGCCTGAAACATGCATCAGGAGGTACCAGTTGTGGCACATCTGCCAGGGGAAAGATGGCCAGCGGCTCTCCCTGGAGCACCCCTGTACATCTGCCTATGGGTTACCCTACTGGACATCTGACTATAGCTGCTGTATCTAGAAACAGCAGCCGTAGATCCCACACTGTCCTGTGCACTGCCACCAACCATCAACTGTCCCTCTGCTATGGCCACTGGTGATGGGGTATCTATAGACACTGTGACTGTGTGCAGGGATGTGGTGGATAACAGGGGGATATCAATCAATGGTGCAGTTTTGGCCACTGACAACCCCACCTGTGCCTCACCACACCTATCATCATTTTCAGTGTCTGTATGGACACCAACATCAGATTGCATGCAGGAGGGACCATGACCCACCTCGCCACCTGTGAGCGGTAAACAAGAAATGCACTTTAAGACCTGTATGTCATTGCTTAACAATACACACATACACACACACACATACACACACACACACACACACACACACACACACACACACACACACACACACACACACACACACACACCCTGACATTCCACCATAATACCTACCTGTCCCTGGGTTTATAGACTGTCCACTTAAGTTCCCCATCCTGCATCACACTTGGAAACCTACACTCAATTATGCCTCAACTCAACTGTGCCTACAACACAAACAAAATACATTATGGAGACCACAATCACTCAGTGTTAATAACAGCTATAATGCATCATGTCTGGACAGCTACACTTCCTGACATGTAAGCATTAAACTTTACTGCTGACAACATGTTACACAACATTACATTAGTACACCGTAGTACAGTCACCCTGTGCATCAGAACCATATTAGCCTGTCCCTGCATCAATGTTATGGATGACAGGGATGTGGTACAGGTATCATCATATGCACAGGGTTTGTTGTTGGTTTGCCAGAGACCTAGGCTGAGCCATATGTTTGACTCCATGTGTGTGAGTGAGGGGGTTTAATTATTAATTTGGATGTGGTGATGTGGTGTGTGTAGGTATGGGATTGCCCTAGCTGTGTTTGTATTGTGTGTGTGTGTATGCATGCACACAGTTCTGCCATGTGGCTGTCCTATATAAGGGGTTGTTGGACAGCTGCAGACTGTACCTGACAGGGTGTGCAGTTCACTGTCTCCGGCCAGGGACACAAGAACTGTGCCTGCCAGGGGTTTCATGGGCACCACCAGGTACAAGCCACAACATGGTACTCTCCCCTGATGATAACATATGTCTGCTGGATCTGGGTCCCTCTTTGCACTGGCCAGGGACACATGCACATGGCCTGCTGTGGTGTGGTGTGGATAGCACCCCCACTGCAACACTGGGGCTAGTACTGCCACTACAGGAGTGGCTCTGTGTTCTGGCATGTCCATGTCGACCTCCAGTTGCTGGTGTTGTTGGCCTACATCCATGTGGCTGTCACACCACTCCCATCATATGCTAGAGCATGGACATTCCACGGTCGAGGATTCCCACCATATCACTCAACCGTCTATCCATGACCTTTGGAAAATATCAAAGGGCACCTGCAAGATCACGGATGTTGTCAGTAACAAATGAATGATTAGCCCTCTGCAGCCTCAGAGCCTGTCTGGTGTACCATTCCATACATGCCAGTGCCTCCATGATGACCTGAAACATGCATCTGGTAGTACCAGATGTGACACTTCTGCCAGGGGCATGATAACCAGTAGCCCTCCAATGAGCACCCCATGTACATCTGCCTATGTGGTACCCTGCCATACATCCAGCTATGGCTGCTGTGTCCAGACAAATGTGCCATAGATAACACACTATCCTGTCCCATGCCACCAACTGGCAACTGTCCCTTAGCTATGGCCACTGGTGATGGGGTATGTATAGGCAGTGTGACTGTGTGTGGGGATGGAGTCAATAACAGTGGGATGTCAAACGATGGTGCAGTTTCAGCCCCTGACAACTCTGCCTGTGCCTCAACACACCTATCATCATTTTCATTGTCTGTATGGACACCAACATTAGATTACCTGCAGGAGGGACACTGACCTACCTTGCCACCTGTGAGGGGAAACAAGAAATGCACTTTAAGACCTGTATGTCATTGCTTAACAGTACACACACACACACACACACACACACACACACACACACACACACACATGCACACACCCTGACATTCCACCATACTACTTACCTGTCCCTACCTTTATAGAATGTCCCTAGTTTTGTCTCTTAATTTCCCCATCCTGCATCAGTCTTGAATAACTACTGTCAATAATACCAATCATTAACATATCATTCTTCTAATTGCTCAGAAAAGTGATCACAAAACATGACATGTTACTCCATTAACTCTTTAACTTGATTGCAGTCATTTTTTTCAAAGACTGCTGATGTCATCCAGTGTTTACCCTGGTTTTGTCCAGATGTCTTGAGCATGGCCTCCATATGTTATGGGCTACAACAGTCACTCAATAATGTCCCACACAGGAGTGTCATACTTAACTATTGTTTCATAGATGCAAGATCTGTTGCTCTATTAACTTTTCATGTGGACTACAGTAATATGTGGAAACACTCTCTGGTGTTGTCTATTAATTCCCCAATGCATCTTTAGTACTGCACACGTGGGTATTATTTCTTCTTTCTGCTGATTGCAATTAAAACAGTATCCCTGGTGTCTAGTTTTCCCTCCCAATGCATCTGTCATGCTGCAGATTTTATTATAGTATCAGCTGTCCTGAGATTACATGTCACTACATTATTTCTGGTGTCTAAAGTGTCTGTCCATGTTCATGCACTGCACAATTTCTAAAGGAAGTTGAGAGGTATGAACAACCCCACACTCACACATGGGCATACATGGACACACACACAAACACACAGTGATTCAGCATACATCAACCCCCTCCACTCCACCAGATAGCACTTACAGACAAATTAATCCCCCACGTGCACACATACACAGACACACCAGATACACACACACACACACACACACACACACACACACACACACACACACACACTCACAGGTGAGGCTGCACAAAGATATTACACACAAACCTCTCATTATCCATCTGTCAACATGCATGACATATGGCACTCAACAGCATGCAGTGCAGCAATAGTCAATCCCTGCTAGCAACATTAAACATCTCTGTGATGCATGGGTTGTGTTAGTTGGTGATACCCCTTCTCCTGGAACACACTGCACCCATGTACACAATATTGCTGTGCACCTGTTTGGCACCATGGCATGTACTGTGCACCACACCTCACAGGTGTACACACTATTGCTTAATGTGTATATGTGTGTCAGTTATGTTTGCTCTGCTGCTCACAGCTCCTATGTGTTTGTCTGACACATACCTGGGATGACATGTGGACAGATGTCATTTGTGAATGCCTGATGTCTGATTTACAGATCTCATCAGCAGTGGTGCATGTATGGCCAATAAAATACAATTACACTGACAACCTTCAAACTTTACCATGGCTATGGGGAGTGTACGCACCCTTATTGATATGGTGCCCTCTTCCCTGATATGCCATAGGACAACATTACTGCATATGTTAACATTACACGAACCTGATATGTGACATATGACCTGTGCAGTCAAATGCAGTATCAAACAAATGTGTTAGTTGCACAGATGCTGATTAAGATGCATACAATTTGTGGGTGCATATGCATGCACACCCTTATCATAATGGTTTGTTGCACCTACTGTTATGTGTACTACAGCAGTCACTCTTCCTGGAAGGGGTATACTAGCATGGGCCATCTGCATTTGCCAGTATTTGGTCACTCTGACCTACAAATGTCCCCAACTCTGTATGATTGTAAGGTCAACTCATGTGCATTGCCCTTGGAGGCCACACAGTGCCATCAAAATTGCTGTGGAGTCAGGGTTATGTCTGCCACAATTCATGACCTTGACTGTGTGCAGATACAGCCATTCTTAACAAGCTTTGGATCTCTACTTCAGTGCACTGTTGTGTTTCAGGATGGCACCCCCTCCCTACCCTCAGCTTTTTCGCAGATGCCTGACAACAATGGCCTACATATGTGTGTCATTTTGCAGTGTCCCAAACTATGAAAGCATGTGTACCAGCCTAGTCCCTGCTAATGAATGGCAAACTTACAGGTGTACACTGACACTGGAAAGGTACAGATGGGAATTGTGGGCTTGAGCTGGGGTGAGGTGTTGGTTGTGCAGCACATGTATCTTAATTAATACTGTCTGTAGGTTTCCAACATGGTCTTGGTACAGCAGTACACATTGCAATGCATGCCTTTTGGGGACTTTTACTGTTGTGCATATGCTAGCTGTAGAGAGGCCTAGCTGATGTTTCCTGTGGTACAACTGTTCCATCTGATTACCCTGACCCATGGGCCACACGTATGCAGAGTCCAGGTAATTGCCGACGCAGGAACTGCACAGCCAGTACTCGCTAGACATTCTTGCAACTCCCTCAGTGCTGTGGCATGTTACTAGGCAGCCTGCATGACTAGTTTGTAACATGTGTAGTCATCTGTCTTGGATGGCCATCTGTTTATTTTCTACATTAAACCTGTCCCCATACATTCTCACCACATACATGACTGTCTGCACTATTTGCAATGGTATATGCAATGGTGATGTAAGGCTACATGTCCGACTCCTGGGTGCTACCTGTTGGGTATGGGATCCATTCCATGGCTTGTAAGATATGTGCAAGCCATGGCTGCCTCTGTTGCAGGTAAGTGGGCACATTTGATGGCCAAACATCTTGGACAGCAGACCATTTTTGGTGTGACATTGAGGACCTGTAATTGCTGGAAGGTCCAAACTCATGAAGAATGCATGCTGTCAGTACCTCAAAAGCTGCTTCCACAATATGTTATCTGGAGTGTATGCACACATATGCTGCCAGTGTTTGTTTTTTTTTCTCATATTTTTTTATTGATTTTCAAGAGTATAATTACAAATTTTAACAAGAAAAAACAACACAATATCAAATTTTTACAAAAACTATATACAAAGTCCAAAATAGATACCAAATCTTCAATAACATTACATTTTGTCTAATAGGTTTTTAAGCTTTATCCAGGCAATTTGTTCATGAGTCATGTTTGAGGAGTGTAACATAGCTGTTTGTAATTCCCTACAATGAATAATCTTAGTAAAAGATATAAATTTCTTAAATGAGAGGTTATTTTTACATTTCCAATTTCTAGTAATAGTTTTTCTTGCTATAGTAAGTAGAGTCCAAAGGAGGTTCATTTGATTCAGTGGAACATACCTTGGCATTGGTGCATTAAAAAGTATCATAGAATCAGAGATCTCGCATCTGTCCGACTACAAAGTTTTAATAAAATTTTTAAACTCCATTCAAAATGTTGTTATTGTTCTGCATTCTAAAAACATATGTGCCCAGTCGGCATCTATTAGCTCCTCGCATCTCCAACATCTATTAAAATCTTGCTTGCTTATTCTAGAGGCATTTTTTGGTGTAATAAAACTTCTATGAATGAATTTCCATTTAAAAGTGTTCCAATATGTGGAAGAAGAGGTATGGTAAACAGATCTGAGAATTAAAGTTTTATCATTTATATGTATTTGGGAGTTGTTGCAATTGTTGATATATTTCCATAAATTGTCGTCTAATATTATTAGATCTGATCTAAGAATGTTGTAAAATCTTGACAATGAGATACCATTATTATAGCCTATATTGGTGAAGTCAAAGAGGATGGATAATTTTTGGGGAGGTCTGTTATAGCAGGAAAATGATGTCTTTTAAATTCCGTTAAAATAAATTCTCTGAAGATTTGAATATTTAACCAGTTATTTTGGTAGATATTATACTTGGCTAAAAGGTAGGTAGTATCATGAATATTATTAGTTCCTAAAAACTGATGCCAAAATAATAACCCATTTTCTTCCATAGTTTTTATTTTCATCATGTTAAAGGAATCAAAGCATCCCTTGGTTAAGATTATTGGAAACATTAGAATGGACAAATTGTTGTTCAAAAGGTTCTTATTCATTACTTTTTTAAAATGTTGCAAGATATATTTAATTATAGGAATAAGATGTGATTTTTCCTGCTCATTGTTGAAGAAGAATTCTTTAATAACTATAAATAGCTTACTATTTTCAGAACAATATATGTTTTTGAAAAACTTGTCAAAATTACTTAATAGTATTGTTTTGTGTAAATTTTTCCAATTTGAATGATATTTTGGACTTAACCACAGACTTGTTATATTAAGAATAATGGCATCAGCATAAAGCTCAAAATTTGGAAAAGCAACCCCTCCTTCAATCCAGTTTTTATAGTGCCAATCATATTTAATCCTTGGTTTTTGAGGATACCATAGAAATTTAATTAATATAGTGTTTATGTGTTTAAGTTGTTTTCTAGAAGGAGGAGCCAATAATGTTTGAAGATAAAAAAGAATTTTTGGTAATAGAATCATTTTTATCAGAGATAATCTTTCTTCTGTAGTAAAGAACATTTTCTTCCATCTATTAATGTATTCTGTGATTTTATTTAATACAATTTTATAATTTATATTTATAATGTCCTTCCATTTAGACAGAATATGAACCCTTAGATATTTCAATTTATCATTGGTCCAGTTAAAGTTATTGTAATTAGATAGAGTGTTATTCAATTTTTTATTGATGAGAATAGTTTCTGTTTTGTTTTGGTTAAATCTAAGGTTTGAGATTTCCTCAAAGAGTTTTAATGATCTGATAATATGATCAATAGATGAATCAATATTTCCAATAGTTAATAAGATATCATCTGCAAAGAGTAAAATTTTAGAAGAATAGTTCTCATTAACATCAAAACTTTTTATGTTTATATTGTTTCTTATAAAATTAGCAAATGGTTCTATTGCTAATGCAAATAGTAGTGGGGATAAAGGGCAACCTTGTCTAGTGCCTTTTAGAATTTGAAGTGGGCCAGATAAAAAAGCACCAATTTTAATATACGCTATAGAACCTTCATATAATTTTTTTAACAAGTTTAAGATTTCTGAGGAGAAATTATATTCTTTTAATACCATAAATAAGTATGTCCAGTTAATAGAATCAAATGCATTATCTAGATCTAGACTGATGAGTGATAATTCTTTTTTTTTTATTTGCAAAATCTATTAAAGTTAAAAGTCTAATAGTATTATCCTGAACTTTTCTGTTCAGTATAAAACCTGTTTGATCGTTGCTTATTAAAGTCTGCATCATTTGGTTTAATCTGTTTGCTAAAATAGATGTAAATATTTTATAATCTATATTTAATAGGGAAATAGGATGATATGATGAAACAAATTTGGAGTCCTTATCTTGCTTTAGAATGGGAGAAATTAGCGAATATTTCCAAGAAGGACAAAGTTTGTCACTTATTCGAACTTCCTCAAGTGCTTTCATTAATATCTTCAAAGCGGAATCAGGGAAAATTTTATATAATTTACCTATTATGCCATCAAGACCAGGGGCTTTATTATTTTTAAGATTTTGCATTCTTTTTTTAACTTCTATTAATGATATTGATTTAAGTAATCTATTATTTTGTTCTTTAGAAAGTTTATTATTTATATTGTTTTTTAGAAATTCTATTTTTGAACTTTTATTAGTAAAGTTTAAGTTTGCTTTATTCATTGTTTCATGATATAAACGAAAAATCTCTAAAACATCTTTTAGATCTGAAGAAGGTTTTGAATTGTGTTTAGATGCATCTAATATTTCAATTATGTGTTTACTCTTGTGAATACTTTTCGATTTGGCTGCTAATCTATGCATATGTTTTGGATTAGATGAATAAGATTGTAATTTTAACCTCTCTAAATTAATTGCTACTTTATGACTAAGAATTTCTAAATATTCGAGATTTAGTTGTTTTAATTCCAGATTTGAGCCCAATTCTTTGGGGTGTAAGTTCTTTTTTAAAGTGTCAATTTTCAATTGTAGATTTAATAATTCTTTGTCCCATTCTTTCCTTTTATGTAAATACCAGATTTTTATGTTCCCATATATATAAGATTTTAAAGAGTCCCAAATAAACACTTTATTTTGTGTTATTATTATTATTAAGTTCAATATAATAGTTTACTTCCTTTATAAACCATTATTTGAATCCTTTTATCTTAATAATATAGGCTGATAGTCTCTGCCAATGAATAAGATCGTTTGGTTTAATTTTAATTTTAAATAGTATGGCATTGTGGTCTGACAGAAGGCATGATGTAATCATTACATCTTGAGTCTCAGATAATAGGCTGTCAGATATAAACACTTTATCAATAGTCGTCTGTGTACCATATATATAAGAAAAGTGAGTAAAATTGAGAGACCTCTGCTCTTTGATCATGTATATGTCTTTTAGGTTATATAATGAGACAAAATCTATCAATTTTTTGGCTGATGCAGGTATCTTAATATTGCTGACATTAGTGGTATCTTTAGATGATAGAATACAATTAAAATCACCTGCCAAAATGATATATCCTTTAGAATTTGATGTTATTATTTCCAAATATTTGTTTGCAGATTTAGCACCAATACCAGGTAGCCAGTACATATTTGCTAAAGTAAAATATTTCTTATTCAATTCCAATACTACTAGACACAACATACCATTTTTATCAGAGAAACTGTTAATTATTTTAGGTATTGGTAATGTATTTTTCTACAAAATCATGGTTCCTCTTCTCTTTGTTTGGAAATGAGATTCAGCTAGAATACTATAACCTTTAAAAGCCATTTGTTCTAGATCTTTCTGAATAATGTGCGTTTCTTGCAAAAATATAATGTCAGCTTTATTAGATGCTAGGTATTTGAGTAACCTTCCTCTTTTAGTAGGGTTACTAAGACCATTTGCATTCAGAGACAGACATTTAAACCCAGACATTGATTACTTTAAGCTTTTGATGGATAAATACTATTCTGGACTTAATTAACAAGTAATGTTCAGAGAAGATGAAAATATAACTATATACAAAACTAACCATGGAACATCTAGTTCCTGGATTGATGAAGAAGTCATCAATACCACCCTCTATCACCCTTAGTGCTTAAGACTATCATTCTCTAAAGCTACTACCTAATATTTTATTGAATCAACAAACTACAACCTATTAATTCTCCAGGATGAATAGGTATTACTATGTAGGAGATATTGTGGAAAAACATCAGTTACCATGAATAATGTAATTTTCAAAATTTTTAAGAACAGTGTCTTTAAACTTGTATCATGACATAGTATATCATATTCATTTATGTCTATTCTATACTAATACTGATCTTAATCTAGTATACTACATTAGATCAAAACCTACTTATCTAGGAATTCAGTAAAGAAGTTTATGTATAAAAATAAGAACATTTATCATGTAACAAAACATTCCTGTATGAACTTGTCTGTGAAATCACAACAGTGTTAATATTTACTATAGAATCAGCATATTAATATATAGCCTACAGGCTTATTTTCCTTTTATATAAGATATAAAATCACCAGTTTTTCTTTCCCCTAAAAAAAAAAAAAAAACATATCTGATTAACCTTAAATAATTTCTTAAGGTATTAAAGATATTTAAAATAAAGATGTACTAATGAGAATTTTTTACATGAGAAGATAATATTTTAGTTGCACAAATATCTATGCAGGTATATAGATCTGTGTAATCATCAAAAACATTAGCTTTTCTTTCCAAATATGTGAGTCTAAAGAAACTATGTAGTGTAGCTTGATTTTGATAAAAATATCATATAATGAAGTCACAGCTTTTAACCTTCAAGGACACTTCAGTTTTAGATGTTATAGTAATAATGTGTTCCCTTAAGTTGTCCTTTTTAACAAAATACATTAACACATTTTTACCAATATTTTTTTTAGTTAGAGTGGCAGTGGTTAACATGCAATATATCTTTTGCTAGAAAATGTAGTCTACAGACAGTAAAACATTCAATATTTTATGAATATTAGTGAAAATGTCAGATTCTAGTATGCACTTATGTAGCTGGAGGTGGATTAAGTAGATCACAATTTCACCATTCACTATAAATCCAACATAATGTAAACTATTAATTAGAAAACAGTTAAAAAGTAAAGGCTACCTTTGGAAATAACAACTGTCCTCATGTCCTGATGAAAGTAGTAACTCTAAGTCAAGAGTAGCCATCCCCACTCTGCATCACCCCCCTAACAGTCTTCTACTACTATCACTGACTAGTGAGGCAAAAGCATCACATCAGTAACAACTAAGATCATTCTCTAAGCAGAACTGTCTCCTTTTCTTTGGAACCAAAATTTTTCCTGCCCCAATATATTATTTCACCCTTTTATAACAGAATTATTATTTATTGTAATGGTCTGTCTGCAGCTTTGGCTTCCCCAATCCAGCAGTATTGCCATCAACCAACAACTCATATAATCAATAAGATTGGGGACGAAGATATCAAGATAAAAGCACAGAAAATACATAGCTGTCCCAAAATCTACTTTAAAAATAATAAAAACACATTAATCCCCAATAGATAATGTATTTTAGTGACTTTATAACCACTGCATATGCCGCTTTCTGCTCTGCTAGCCAAAAAGGATCAGATGACCTAGTCTATGTTTTCACTGTATCTGTTCGCTACAGCTGCCAACTAATGATCAAGTGTAAACTACTTTGTAAAACACGTCATCAGAAAACTTATTATGAAGGGAACAACATAGGCATCAACACTGGTTTAGTAAAAAGGACCTTTATATATGTGTATGTTTTTATATATTTTTCTTTGTCGCTCTTGGTATGTGATAAAGCATTCAGTTGTTCCGTTTTCTTTTTTTTTTTTTTTCATGTGAAAATTTCTGGTAACGTGAATACGTAACCAAAGTTCATATGACAAAAGAGACTTCGAGAGAGTACATGTATAAGTCTCTTGTATTACAAAGAAGATCTGACCAAGAAGTCTCGAGGCAACAGCCTTCTTTTTCCTTTTTTTTCCCTTCCTTCTCCTTTAACATTTGAATTTTGGCGGTTAAAAGCTCACACTAGGGAATCTGCAGCAAGCTATGATAACTGTTCACGAGATACTCGTGATGTGCATTTTGTGAGAGAAAAGAAAAACAGAATATGTTACTCAAAAAGCATGTATATGAAGTACAAAAAAAAAAAAATACTTTGCCCCATTTTATATAAATATAAAATTCTCTGTAACTATCAATTTTACTGGCCAATGTATCTGATATCAAGCATACAAACCCCTCCTGTCCCTGCAACACACACTCTGCCAGCTTTCATCAGAAAATACATCTCATTTCCCCTCTCCATCAGCAGATGGACCCACAAACCACATTTAGTAAAGACACAAACCTCTCAAGTGTATGAGAATGCATTTTTACATGTCATGACGGATTTTTAGAAAGAAAACAATCTTCTCTTATTATGATAAAGAGCAATTTCCAATACCTTTTAAACTATTTAGTACAAGTCACATTAAGTTATATCCATTAGCTCTAAAAGGGCCCAAGCATAACATGACATTTAACAGGAGAGAAAGCCCGCTGTTGCAAAAAGGGGCTACATTTTCATTTAATTGCACTGAGATGGGGAGCCTTCATTTCACTTATTGGAGCAATCTATATCATCATAATCTAATACACATACAGTATCCAGTATTAAGGGGGTTCTTGTTTTAACCAATATTTCTATGGTATTGCTACATTGCCCCTATGTAGTTGTCAACTAATAATACACTCTGTCAAGGGAAGATTTAGAATTTTAACATCTATGTTTAACATTCTAGCGTATTTGTATTAAAGCCTTTTAAACAGCAAATAAATTTAAAAATAAATAAATAAATAAGCATACTTAATAAATATTAAATGATTTTTACCTTAACATGTATGTTTTTCCCCGATGTAGGTGATTTGTAGCACGAAAATTTTGGGATTTGAAGAGATTGTGGAAGAGCTTCATTTGTATTATTTACCCTTAAGCTTCTTGCTTGTTTTATCAATCGATAACATTTTTCCATTTGTTGCCTGCCTTTTTAAACTAGGTAATGAGATGTCCATATCTTCAGTGTTTTCCAAAATCTTATTCTTTTTCACATATTCAGAGGTGTCATCAAGATTATTAAATATTTTTATTCCTTCAGATAGATGTATTTTAATTCTGGCAGGAAAATGATTTGTGCTTTAATTTCAGCTTTCTTTAGATTTTTAATGAGAGGAATGCAGGCTTTTCTTTTAGTTATTATAGTAGAGGTATAGTCATTGTCAAATCTTATGTTTTGACCATTAATTTTTATAGGATTACCTGCCCACGCTGTTCTCAGGATTAAGTCCTTGTCTTGAGATGATAAAAATTTTACAATAATGGATCTTGAAGCATTTGGATTTTTTGACACAGACATATTTGACAATGACCTGTGAGCTCTCTCTATCCCAAAAGAGAGAGATTCAGGTAGGTTTAGTGTCTTAGGCAACCAGTCATTCAAGAACTGTATTGTGTTATTTCCTTCCATTTTTTCATGTATGCCATATATTCTAATATTATTTCTTCGTGACCTTGATTCTAGGTCCTCCACTTTATCTGAAAGTGCAGTGTTTTGCTTTAGTAAGAAGTTAATCTGGCTATCACTTTCATGCTGTCTTCCATATATTTCATTAAGAGATTCTTCAATTTCTGTTATCTGGTCTGTGTGTCTTGTAATTATCTCCTTGAATTCTTCAATCTGCTTTCTATTTTCTTTCTTCATGTTTTCCATGATTTTTTCTAAATTGTCCATTTTCATGGAAAGATCTTGAATACTTGATATTATTGTTTGTAATTCTTTCTTCGTGGAAGTTTCCTGGAGAGAGGCTTTTGAATGACTCATGGCTGAGAGATTTTGTTATATTCAGCTGCTGTACTTCTGACAGGATGTAATTCACTTTCTATTCACCAAAACTGAAATATTTGTAGAAAAAAAAGAATCCACTGTATCTAAATATATAGCTGAAAGAAAACTTAGATGTTTTTAAAATAATATTAAGAAAATTTCCTGTCAGAGAAATTTCTGTTAAGCAGAGCATCAAAAAAGTGCTATCTCGCTGACATCTTGGTCACGCCCCCCTGCTGCCAGTGTTTGTGAAGGTATGTATTCCCCATATTTGCTGTCCTAACATAGGATTTCATATTACACATTCATTGTTCATGTTAAGACCACATTGCAGGTTGTAAGGGTTGTGGAATGCAGTATAGTGATATGCCGTAGTGTAGATCTGTAACAGTTGCCATTGTAATAGTGGTATATACACTGTTGTAGCACTGTATAAGGGTGATGTTTCAGACGTGTCCCTACTGTAGGCGCCATTCGTCCCACCATTATGTTCATTTCTATGGACACATCTTGCAATGATAGGCTGTTAGTTATATTGAAGGACCCTTACATACCCTTCAGATACACCACCATGGTGACCACTGTGATGCAGTGCAGTAAACAGTGACAATACGTGAATGTGTACAGCATGCATTATGGGTAGGTGTGTTAAATGTGTGCATGGAATATACCATGGCCATAACATGACTGGTGTATTGGCAAACCTGAACAAACACCATACTCACCAGCTACAGGCTGATTCCCTGGAGGTATACCAGAGGGACCAACATAATTGTGTGAGGGATGTGATGTCAGTAGCCACACCTTTGGCATTGTTACAGGGTGGCTGCTGCATTATAATACATCAACAGTACAAACCCACAATACTACAGATTATGCACATCTGTTTATTACTACAATGCAGAAACAGACTATATATATATTTCATCTCACATATGCAAGATTAAACTCTACAGATGCAAATGGATACACAACAGTGGTCTACTGATGTGTCCTGTGGACTTACCTGTATGCTCCTCAGCCATTGTGGGGTAGCACCCACCTCCACTATGTTCTCATCCGGGTCTTGTGTTTGTGGGCAGGCAGGTGCCCTGAGGCTGGCGAGGAGCTCCTCAACATGTGTCAGGGGAAGCTGGATGGCATGACCCCCCCATTGAAAGCTGGTCCCCCTAACCGCAGCAGCATGCCGACGGGCATGGCGGAGTAGATCAGTGCATCAATGTCGGTCCTGCTCATAACTGCGGTTATGCAGGCCAACATCATTTACCCTGTGAGCAAGATTGTTCCACAGGGTGGTCCTCTCCTGCAGATCATGGGCTGTATGCCCAAAAAGGGTGTGATAGTGCTGCACCAGGTATGTGACAATGACATCATTTTCCTCCACTGGGTACATTGGAAGTCTTTCCCTGGACATTTTGCCTGAAAGACATAAAGAGGGAAACAGGTCTGAGGTCCTCATACTGCAAGGATATCATAGTTGTTAATACACATCTCTGTCTCCCCCCACCACATCTGCAACAACAGTCTGATCACACATCTCAGCGGGTATGTCTCCAGAAGACCTACCATTGGGACATATATCGTATTGTACCACAATTTGTGAAATGTGTTTGTAGTCATGTTCCATGTTGAAATACTATCATTGGTGGCCTGTTACCAACATGCCATTGTAAGGGTCACAATGGTTCCATATATGCATGTGTTCTGTTTGCTATGTGACTGCTGCACATCTGTTGTTTTGTGTTAATGGGGATATCTATGCATGCTGTTAGACATAATCCCGGAATGTGTGGACTATTACTACCCACATATGTTCTATAACAGTGACACAATAGCATGTTTGGGAAAACACTTGTCAGCAGAACCACCTCTCCCACTTCATCTGGCCATGTTATCAGGCCACATCACATGCGGGACCCACCCTGGGACCTCATCATCTACTGGACCTACACTACCTTCTGGTGGAACCACCTCAGGGGATGGTGTTTGCCCCCCAGGGAGCACACACAGACAGGAACCTGTCACCCAAATTCAGGTCCAGGGTCTGGTGCATAGGAAGCTCCACAGAGACTTGGGGGATGTGCTACAGCACCTTGAGGCCCTCAGTACACAATCACAGGGTCTGCATGCTCCTTCTGCTCAGCCCCCAGCCTAGGCACCTTCACGGCCCAGAAGATGATGTTGTGACTGCCCATGGGTGGGGACCTTGGTTCCCATTGTTTCCATATGGAGGTTCATGGGCTTCCACATTCCAGACAACACTCCCCATCCAAGGTGTTTACCCACCACATGTGTCATATACCACTCTTGTATGCTGTCTTGTCTGTCTTCCAACCCAACCTACCTCCCCAAATATACCTACTATCCTTCCCCAAAATACCTATCCCACCTTCACAAACAAGGGCAATGTGTTCCCAACATGGAGTTCACACCTGACATAACTGTCCATTTTGCACCCACTCACTGCTGTATATATATATGTATGTATATATATATATATATATATATATATATATATATATATATATATATATATAAATAACATCCAGGAACCCAGCAAAATAGCTCCAATTTCTTTATTTTATACTTCACACTTCTGGTACCTCAGCTAAAAAGCCTTCAGGGGGTATATATAGGGACAGATTGCAGATAAGCCTATTACACACCTATGGCATTTGTGCATGCTACATTACACATTAACATGACTTTCCTGGAAGTGGTGGGCTCTGAAACTCATGTGTCCATCATAATGGCATTACTTCCGCACCGGCTATTGTTGACAGTAATATACATGTCTTGCGGTACACAACACAAACTATGATGGCTTATGTCTTGTCATTCACTGCTGATCTGCACAGTTGACAGGTATGGCCCACTGCCCACAGTGACAGACACTATTGCCCATAGCAGTTGTTCAGCAGGACATCATTACAACAACAATACCTGATGGCACATATAAGTCATTCCACATCATCTATCCCATTATTATAGACCACGTACTACATTCAATTACATGCATATATACTTCACATACCTGTTGTGGGATTGTCGTCTCTTCTGGATACAGTTTGTTGTGTCCCCTTGGTTAACTTGGGATGTCTGCAGGTTCAGTTGTTGAACAACTTTATATTTACTGGATGGATATTTGTTTGTCTGTTTAGTTGTTTTTTTTTCTGTCTCTCTCCACTACATGGATTGAGCTGCTTTGAATAGATTGCACCATGGATTTTGTAGGTGATGCCCATGATCAGGTGATAGCCTCTGCACCAATCAGTGTTCACCACTTGCTACCTGCATGCAGCCTGCTGTGTAGTACTTCCAATTACCACTGTCATGGCAACCCACTACTATAAATTACTAAATCATGTGGGTGTGGTCCCTTTACCTTTCCTGTATGGAGGACATCCTTCCTGTGTGTGGGCAGCAGTGTTACAGACAGCAGGTAGCAATACCTCTTACAAGAAAAGTTGCATACACAGGCCAACTACATATGTGTATAAGGTTCCAGACCTACAGACAGTGTGAGTAGTGTTGTTATATGCATTGTATATCACTAGTGTTACAGGGTTTGTGTGTACATAATAGTTTAGCATGGAATGCAGTATGTCTGCTTAGCTCTCAACTGTGGGCCTATCCACATGATGGCCAGAGGATTGGCTGTTATGTTTTGTCTGTCCACCCCACAGGTCTTGTCTTAGATATATCACTGGCTTTCTGTCTGTTGAGTGCTGTCAATACATGGCCACATCCATTTGTGTTTCTGACTTCATATTCCTGAATAAGGGTATGTTGAAACCAATCCTGTAACACCAGCAACTTTCTCAGTGTATAACAACAATATTGCAAATATGGTCCTGTGTTCCAGCTTCTGTCCTCCACCTATATACCAGGCTTTGTCCATATGTCATGCAGTACGAGGTTGTTAAGTAGTGGCCTATGATTATGTCATGCTGCCATTCCTGCCATCATTCCAGTGATGTTGTGGTCCCCACACATATTGTGGGGTTGGGTCCATATATATGTGGGCTACAGCTGGACAAAACATGTGTGCCCTTGTGCAGTCCAAAGGTCAGTGTATGTAACACTGTTATATGGCCTTGTAAGTCATTCTATGAGGGAGGGGAATGCACCATATATAACCTGGGCTGTTACAACATGTGGGGGATATCAGTAGTAAGACACCTTAAGGTATATGGCTATAAATTGTCATACATTTCACCTTGGGAACATTGGTGGGCTAGTGCTTACTGTCTTACAGAAGGTTCTGTTTGTCAGTGTGATAGTGCTGTTTTAAGTTAAGCATTGTTATGTAACAGATACATCTCTATTGTGACAGCGTAATCCCCCCCCCCTAGGGTTTGAGTACAGAGTGTAATTGTAGGCTGCTGAACTACATCTACTTTACTTACTGTTGATTCATTCTTATCTTCTTGGCCAGTGTTTCTTTGCTCTTGAACTACTTTTAGGCCTTGGCCTGGACAGCAGCATATGTTAGGCTTTCAGCTTACTGCATAAAATGTTTTGCTTGAGAGTTGCACTACTCAGTTAGTATGTATTTCAAACACCTAAGAGCTATGTGACATGGCATATACAACTGTAATAGTACAAAAATAAAAATTTCTTATGTATGCAATCCTGTGTGTGGTGTCATATCCTTTGACTTCTCTGTGGGTATATGTTTCATGCAATAATTGTCTTTTGTATGAGATTATCTTACACTGTCCATTTTAAAAGGTGGCAACTATATGAATACTGGCTGTTCAATATGCTGTGCACCCTCTAAATATGTATCTTCCTATACATATCTATAGGTAGTAATATATGTATATGTGTGTATGTGTATATACACAGATTACATAGATATCTATATTTATGTATATATATATATATATATATATATATATATATATATATATATATATATATATATATATATATATATATATATATATATATATATATATATATGTATCTGCATATATGTATGTGTGTATATGTATCATTGGAATGTTTACTACTTCCACATTGTACATTCATATTAGTAGACAGAATGTTCTGCATGATATATTATTGATACCATCCTGACATTGTACAGGCGGGATGGATTACTGTTAAATTTTTGTTGCTATGCTGTGTAGGGGCCTGGGTTTGAGACTTGCAAGTGTTGGTATTGTGTTGCAAGGCAGATCTGTTTGGCTGTGGTGGAGGGGATGATATCAATAATTACAACTTAAATTGGGCCCCCTCACCCCCATTAACAGTGCATTTGGCCATATATGTATTTGTTGTGTTCTCTTATATATCTATAGAAATATATATGCATATACATATGTTTATATATATATATATATATATATATATATATATATATATATATACATATATATACACATATATATGTAGACATATATATATATATATATATATATATATATATATATATATTGATGTATACATATATATATATATATATATATATATATATATATATATATATATATATATATATATATATATATATATATATATATATATATATATATATATATATATATATATATATATATATATATATATATATATATATATATATATACATATGCATACATATATAAATACATTTCCTCTACTGTTGAATGACTGTGCTGGATGATATGTTTGAGAAAACATAAAATTTATTTAGATCTGACATGGCTTAGTGGTAAATCACGTTGTTTATGGTGTGCAGGGTTCTAGGTTAGAGACATGCAAAGGCTGATTACTTTGTTGCTGGTCAGAATAAGGGCTGTTGGATACAGAGTGATTAAGGCACTTTTAAGCACGTGTAAGCGGCTTTGCCCCAGTTTGTGCAACGGTAAGCAATACTAACTTCCGGTTAAATATTTTTACACTCAGTTAGCCGCTAAAGTGCTTATCCTGTCTAGCCATTGCTTACCCCCATGCAAACAGATTAAACCTGCTTACTGCTGCTTAAAAGTTCTTACTCATGCTTACCCCCACACTAATTTCTTTAAAAGAAAAGAAAAAGGGTTGATAGGAAAGTGGTGAAAAAGGGGCACAAA
The DNA here is from genome assembly GCF_019279795.1 of Protopterus annectens. NCBI lineage: Eukaryota > Metazoa > Chordata > Ceratodontiformes > Protopteridae > Protopterus > Protopterus annectens. The sequence continues at coordinate 670,862,562 of NC_056728.1, read as the reverse complement.
GAGGGAAAGACAGTAGGGTAACTAGCTAGGGATGTGCAGGATGGGTGTAGGGTAGGTCCATAACTGCCCATTTCTTCTACAGCAAGAGCTGTGCATATACACTGATTTGGAGGTAGATTTGGATACTCAAACCCCTGAGAGAGGGGTGAGGACAACAATAATATGTTGTGAAGCCAATTAGACCAGATTACATGTGTCCAGTGGACACGTGTGCAAGATGTGCAGCTATTTATGGGGCGAGATTTTTTTTGGGAGAGACAGATTGCCCTTTTATTTTTAAGGTGAGAGTGGGATGTTGTGGGAGGGATAGGAGGTATATTTGGGGAGGTAGGTTGGGTAGGATGACAGACAAGACAGCATACAGGGGTGGTATATGACACATGTGGATGTAAACACCTTGGATGAAGAGGGGTGATTGGAAGTCAGAAGCCCATGAGCCCCCAAATGGAAACAGTGGGACTTAGGTCTCCACGTATGGCTAGTCACCACAGCACCTTCACGGCCCCAAAGGTGGCTGTGCTGGGGGCTGGGTAGGAGGGGCAGGCTGATCCTCTTGATGTGCCATGTGGCTCTCAAGCTGGCATAGCTGATCTCCAAATTCCCTGCGGAGCTCACTACACACCAGAGCCCAGACCTGACAATGAGTGACAGTTTCCTCTCTGCTCCCGCTCCCGGGGGGGGCAAGCCCCATCCCCTGAGGTGGATCCACTTGAAGGTGGTGCAGGACCAGTGGATGAGGAGGTCCTGGGGTGGGCCCCATATATGCTGGTTCCCTGTGCCACAGCCAGATGAGTTGGGAGAGGTGGGTCCACTGGTATTTCAATTTTAAAACATATGTGGGTTAGTAATAGTCAACACATTCCAGGATTAGGTATAACAGCATGCATAGATATTCCCATTAACCCAAAACTCCAGATATGGAACAGTTGCATAGCAAACAGAACACATGCATATATAGAACCACAGTGGCCATTCCAACAGCATGCAGGTACATTGATGGCAGCATGCCACCGATGTGAGAGTATTTCAACATGGCACATGCACAGAAACAAATTTCAATATTTATCAAACAATAGGGCATATGTCCCAACAGTAAATGTAATTGTACACATACCCATTAAGTTGTGTATTTAGATTATTGTTGCAGATATGGTGGGGGGGTGTCAATTAACAACTTGTATATCCCTATAGTTCTCAATACTTTTTTAGTCAGTGTTGTGCTCTGCACCTTACAGGTATTATTACACTACACTATGGCCTTAGTTTGGACAGTGGTACGTTTGTAGACATCTATATACGTGAACTGTGTTTTACCTGCAGTATACACCTATTACCTGGTATACCTGTGGAGGTATTGTTTGTTAACATTACCTGACTGTTTCTACACATATTCCCAGATTTCAGGTTGATGTTATGCACATACCTCTTAATCTCTTATTGCACACACTCTGGGTAAGTCTTGACAACATGCAGGTGAGACTGCGACATATTTTGACAATTGCCCTCATAAACCTTTGGTGAGTTGCTACATTGACAGGTTTGTTTTCATATACATTTTCTGAATATTTACAGGTCTGACAATCAGTTATATGTCATTAAATGCTGCCAACTGCTAGAGATCATCACACTGATTTACCAGGGGGGACAGGGTAACAGGCAGCAGATATGGGCCAATTATCTGGACATTCTGAAAAAATCTCTACAGTTGAGGGGTATGATTCTGCACACAGTTTACTACCACTCCCAGGATACGAACCATGGCTGTGCTTCTAAAAATAAAACAATGTACATCACAGTTGAGTGTGCTATTTAGATATTGCTGTGTATCTCTTCTCTGATTTCTGTCTATAAGTCTCCCATGGTTTTACAATATGACCTTGTAATTACACCACTCTTATACAGGGATTCCTAGACAGTTTTATTATATAGCACAATGTGGATGACAGTGATGAGTAATTCCTTATTATTCAGAGCAACTGCAACACTAACAATGCCATACAATACCAGAGTAAACAGTACTAGTCCAGGATTTCAATCTTCTGTTTCTAGGCACAGTGTTCTTATCTGACAGATCTGTGGAGGGAATGTTTGTTAACACTACTTTTATGTTGCCACACATATTATCAGATTCCATGTTATTATTATACACATATGTCTCACTGTGCTACTGCACACACTCTGGTCATAGCTTCACAACATGGTGGTAGAGATGGGACATACTTCTCATATCACTCTCATAACATTTTGGTGAGTTGCTAGAGTGACAGGTTTGTTCTTATAGATATATTTCTGATGGTTATGATGTCTGTCAATCAGTTGTATGTCATTATTTGCTTTCTAAACTTCTGGGATCATCCCACTGATTTGCCAGGGGCACATGGGGACAGGCAGAAAAATTAAGCCAATTATCTGAACTTTCTGACAATATCTGTACAGTTGAGGGGTATGATTCTGCATACAACTTTCTAACACTCCCAGGATTCGTTCCATGGCTGTGTGTGCTAAAAATACAACAGTTTGCATCTCAGTTGAGTGTGCTATTTGGATTATGTTGTGTATCTTTTCTTTGTTTTCTAAGTCTCTCTCAGTTGTACAATATGACCTTGTGATTACAACAGTCATATACAGACATTCCTACACATTTTATTTATGTAGCACAGTGTGGGTAACAGTGCTTAATGCAACAGTACTATTAAGAGAATGCAACACTACATTACCATATGATACCAAGTAAACACAAGCAGTCCAGGAGTTAGACTTTTATTGCCAGGCTATTACCATTTTATTTACATACAACCTATATGAGACTCTTCCTGCCATATTGTCTGGTTTATTCAGTACATCCCATGCACAATACAGGTTTTATACTGACAATTAACTTTCTACTACTTTTAGATTTATTTCTTATGACAGTACATGCAAGGTTATTACTAACCTGCCTTGCGACACAGCCTCTGCAGCCTACAGGCATGGGCTTCCTGATTCACAGCCCACTCTACTGCCACTCTCAAAGACATAAGAAGAATATTTAGCCATACCTATCCATAATATACATCAGCTGGCAATTATTACACAGGTAGTAGAATAAGTACTTACACACTTCTGGGACATCACCCCTCTGCTTAGATTATTGGATCCACTGATCCAAGAGCTCCCTCTTCCTCTGTTTTATGTCACTATAGTGATGCCTGACCTGCTCATCAGTTCAAGGCATGCCAGTGGCAATGGTGAGGTCACGGGTGAGACAGTCCCAGGCTTCTGCTTTATATAGGGAATCCTTGTACTGGCCCTGCAGCACTCTCTCTTCATGGTCTTTTACCAGGAGTCCTGCCATGACCTTGGACTCTTGGATGCCCCAGCGCTGCACTCAGAAGCACGATCCTTCTCCGACACCAGCCATAGTGCCTACAGGAGGAAGCTGCAACCAGTTATGAGATGTATTCCCACCTGTGGGGTTTCAATAGGGCCAATTTCCTGCACTTTGCCATGATTGAACAGTTTTGAAAATGCTAAGCTATGGGCAAACCTGCTTACCTAAAGTTGGCATTGCTTAAAGGTGTATACCAATGGGCAAATCAATTTAGCTGGGCTACGCATTACTTACACCTAGTAAGCAGAGGTGTGCAATGCTTAGAATTGCTTATTTTTATTTTTACACACTATTTGCTGTTTGGCATTGATTTGCCATTCATTACATGTTATATATTTGTTTAGTATCTGTGATTCATGTGTACGTACACTGTATGGGGTAATTGTGTTTATTAGGGGATTTCACCACTTTATTACAATGACACCTCACATCTGAACTTAATGCACTACTCCAGTTCACATATATATGTTATGTAGAAGGTTATACAACATAACATTGTTTATAGATTCTTTTCACATGTAAATTGTGATTTTGCTATAGTGAGGATCTGTTTGAGTATACCTCAATTTTATGTGCAGTTGTGATTGCTTACTGGTTAATATCTGTGACTATAGTGTACAGGGTCCTAGGTTCAAGACCTGGAAGGGCTGTTTATTTTGTTACTGGGAAGAACAGGGGCTGTTGGATACAGAGTAATTAAGGTACTTTTAAGTAGTTGTAAGCAGGTTTGCGTGGGTTTGCGCGGCAGTAAGCAATGCTAACATTCGGTTACAGTTTCTTATACTCAGCCTCTAAATTGCTTAACATGTGTAGGCATTGTGTACCCTCGCACAAACAGGATTAAACCCACTTACTACTGCTTAAAAGTGCTTACTCCCGCTTACCCCTGCACTAATTTAGAAAGAAATGAAACATGGGTCTTGGGAAAGTGGTAGATGTGGACACTCTATACATATTTTACACTATTTGCTGTATGGCATGGATTTATCATTCATTACACATTATAACTTTGTTTAGTATCTCTGATTCATGTGTACGTATACTGTATGGGGCACTTGTGTTTATCTGTGGATTTTACCACATTATTACAATGACACTTCACATCTGCGCTTAATGCAGTACTCCATTTCACAAATATATGTTATTTAGTAGGTTATACAACAAAACAATGTTCATAAAGTGCTTTCACATGAAAAATGGAATTTATTACAGTGAGGATTGAATCGGGAATGAATGACTGCTCGAAAAGTGAACGCTCTGACCACTACACTATTGCAGTATTGCTTCAACTGAATGTATCTTGCTATTTATCTTCTTGTGCTATTTAAGCTATAGTATGGGTAGCTAAGCAGTGGGCAAACCCAAGCACCTATGGTTAAATTTAATCTGTTTGATAAAACAAAAGTTTCTAGTGTTATTTTCTTCAGGAAGGGACCGATTAGACTTATTGCTGTGGATTTCTGTGTGCATCTGCACATTTGGCAGACATCCTAGCAACCCCCCATACCTTCCAACCTCTTCATGCAAAATATCTGGACAAAGCTTGACAAAATGAGGTACAACTAGGGACATATTTTAAATATTGCTCTTATAAACCTAAGTAAGTTGCTAGAGTAACAGGATTTGTTTTAATATATAGGATTTTTTTAATATAACGTTACTAACATATTTGGTGTCTGGAACTCAAATATATGCCATTATTTAATGACTTCAATCCTGATATCATTCCAGTGATTTGCCGGGACAAATGTGGTACAGGCCAAATGTATGGGCAAAAAATCTGGACATTCTGTGAAGATCTGTACAGTTGGGAGTTATGCAACCCCCTATGAGCATTTTCGCTCATTGTAATTGCCGAACCGCAATTCTTGAGTGCAGGGGTGTGTGTATTGTGAGAACTCTGCTCTCAGACACACCCCCCCCTGCACTCATCCATGCTCCATGTCCGTTTAGGTGCAGAGGCAGCGAGCCTTCATTACTATGCATGGCATGCTGCCGTGCTGCTCTTAAACAGTTGTTTCCATGCAGGAATAAACTATTCCTACATGGAAACTTACAGAATCCTAGGGATTGTATTGCATGTTAAACATGAAGTTATAGAGAAAAAGTACATTAGGTATAGATTGAGAAATCAGTAAAGATAAGAATACAAGGAGTGGCAGAAGTAATTTCATACTGGAAAACCATTTTCAATACCTCCACTGGACATATGCTGATCAAGACTGGTGATATGATGTGAGGCAAGGAAAATTATGATATCATCTGGGGGAGTTAATGCTGGACCAACTCCCCTGGCATTCATGAGCCTCTCATATCAGTGTATACAGTCAGCAGCATGGACGATCATTTATGAGCATTGTCACTGACAGGCCTCCTGAGATTAATTGTGACCACGGGCAACATTGATTACGTTACTTCAGCCCAAACCTCATTCTCTACATGGTATTTCCATCTATCCAAGGAGGCTTCGACCATAGTGTGACAGAGCCTCTATAATAATGTCATTCTCTCATGGAGCAAAATTGTTACCCCTAGTTCAGTTTGACATCTGGAAGACAGTGTTATATATATACACATTATATATTTTATGCAGGCTGACAACTTACTTGGTGATGTTATACGCGTTAATAAAGTTACTTGCTTTCCTCCCCTGAACTATGCAAAATTATTTATTACCAAGTATATCACTGTTATGCATTTAAGCACATAATGGATATGAAAACGTTCCCCCAGATTCAGCAAGCTCTGCACAGAGTGCTTGAATAGTGTAAGAGATGTTGCATACAATATGGCCACCGAGCAATCCAGAAACGAGTTCACAAGATGTGCATGAGCGTGCCTACACTATTCCCACATGGACACCACTGCTAAATGCTAATTACCTCATTTGCTGGTGAAAACCATGCAAATGAGCTGAATTAGTGATCCAGGAAGCAGGCATCTGTGCAGGAATAGTGTAACCTGCAGAAATGTATTTGGTTACTAACCAAATACATTTCTGCAAATTACAAAACGGAGGCATTAGAGCTCAAAAGAAAGCATGTATGCAATGTAGAAGCCATGCCAATGGCCAAATATATGGCCATTGGCATGAGAAATAGTTGCAAAATTATAAAAAATAACTTTATTTATTCTTTTGGCCTTTCTTGGCGGTTAAGCATAGGGCAGTGATGCGCAAACGGGATCGGGCCAAAACTAAGAAAAAAAGTGGAAATAAACTTTTAAACCCAAATCAGCATTTTGCCATAATAGTCAATGGCATGCATAAGACAACAAAACCATGTAATAGTGGTTGCTAAGAGGGAAGGTTGAGTGTGAGTGTGGTAACTATGAATTAGCATTCTGTTTTAAGCAAATGAAGGTATTGATGCTGAATCACAGATTTCCTCTAAGTGTTAGCTTACACCCAACCATGTAGGTGCAACAACACCATTGTATAAGTCTAAGAGATGGATGACCTCATAAGGGGGAGTGTCATGCATGGTCTAAGCTTATTGGAGTTCTGTGGCCCGTGTTTGCCCTTAGCTATGCACAACTAAGGAAGGAGGTATATCTGAGGCTGCCTAGCAGTGTTTACATTGCCTAAATGGGTGTGCGTGCCATGATAGCAGCTCTGTTCACATCTGAGCACTGGGTATGCACACCGCATCTTGGGGCTTAAACAGGAAGGCAATGGGAAGGGAAAACAGCAGTAGGAAGGCAATCAAGGAGAACTAGCATAGTTGGCAGGTGAAATGTATCAGACTCAGCCAATTACACATGGAAATCCCTAGCACACTACTATAAACTATACAAACACCTTCCAGTCTGTTTTTTTCCCACAAACTCTACATCACCAGTGTACACAGACGGGGACATTTTACTTGACAAAACTAACAAAATGTAAGGGACTGCTGTCACTCTCATACATCAATATGTGCAAGAAGCTGAAGGTGATGAGGATGTGAATGCTGATGACCAACCCACAGTGAGGAGGAGGAGAAGAGTGTACAGACCCAGGGTAACCTACCAGGGGCTACATGATCTGGAGATAGTGGAGAGCTATAGTGTGGACAGGGGCATTCTACAGCAAATTGTTGAGCTGTGCTGGCCACGTCTCACACACAGAACCAACAAAGGGGAACCCATCCCAGTAGATACCAAGGTATGTATAGACTTAAGAATACTAACCACAGGTACCTTCCAAAGGCCAACTGGGGATATCATTGGGATTTCACAGGCATCAGCATCCAGGGTACTCCACCAATTCCTGGATTTCATGTCAGCACATGCCGGTGAGCACATATATTACCTCAACACCCATAAGGCATTGACCAGCAACATGCATCTCTTCCACCAAATAGCAGAACCTACACATGCACATCAAAGCACCATCCAGTGAGGGGGTAGGGTCTATACAGATTGCAAGGGCTTCCCCTCCATCAACTGCCAGGAAGTGTGTGATGCCCAGGCCATTATCTTGAATGGGTGCACTGGCAGCCCTGGAAGATATCATGACTCCCACATCCAGCATATGACACAGCTGTACCAGTCATTTGCCAGTGGGGACATCCCATATTGCCACCTAGTGGGGGATGCTGGCTACACACTGGAGCCATGGCTGATGACACCCCTCAGAAATGCACACATACCTGAACAAGAATGCCATAATGAGTCACACGCACAAACCAAAATCTTAATAGAGCATGTGTTTGGGATGCTAAAGTCATTGTTCCGCTGCCTGGACATATCTGGCGGAGCCTTGCAGTACTCTCCAGCTACATGTACACAAATGTTCATAGTATGTGCCATGCTACACAATATAATCCTGTGGAAACAGCTGCAGCAGGAATAGCACAGGGCAAGGACACACAGCCCCCCACCATTGCCAAGGCCATCACAGGCACAGAGGAACTTGGAGGCATGCCTAGTATGCCCAGGCCTTGCCAAAGATGCAATGCATAGCACATACACTGACATGGTAGGAACCCAGGGAATGACACCTCTTTCTGACTCGCACATACAGTAAAAGGGATGCCAAACATGACACTACCTTTGCTTTGCCATGTATAGGGAGTGTAGTATGTGCATCTGACATGGTCAGACCTCCAGCACCGTCCTCAATACTGGCACAGCCACAAGGTAAGTCACTCTTCCTATCAATTGCTGAATGGAGTAGTATGTTCTAATAGTTGTATCTATGGTATGGGTGTGAGCATGCAAGGGAATCGGGTGGCTGAATGGGATGGCAGCAGATAGTGGACACCTCTATGGGCAGTATGAAATCCATAACAAATACTGGTGTCAACATACCTGGCAGTACTCGACAAGGTGACAAACCCACTGCAGTACATGTGGTGGCTCAAATGTGTGCCCATAGGACACACACATGCATGTCAGTGAGGCTCACATACCCACCACCAGCCCCAGGTAGCAGGACAGGTGTAGATGACCATAAAGAAAGGCTGGGCTAAGGCCTCCAATTGATGGCAATGGTGAACAGCCCCCCTCCAGACCTTCATAGACAGACTACAACAGGTCTAGCAGTAGTATGTTAGTTCTGAAGGGTAAGAAGTCTGAAACTGAAATATAGGTCAATAAAACCTAAGATCTGTACTCTGTTGATATGCCACCAGTCTGCATGATAGGTCAGAATACAACATGAAATGGAAGCCAACAGAGTACACAAAATACCAGTACAGTCATAGCAAATGTTTAAAGTCATCAGGTGTGCCCCCTCCACAATCCTATGTAGAAATGCAGTAACATGTAAGTGTGAGGTGTAATAACAGTGGAGCACAGATTATCTGAGCTGGCCCAATCTACAGAATATATTGTTGCATGTATACAATATGCAGGGGTCCATGTGTTAGGTTGTTGTGTGTTCAATATTGTCTGGAAGTGGTCAGCATGCAGGCATGGAAGGTTGTGTCTCGGTGGCCTTTGGGCAGTATTGTGGATGGCAGGGCCATGTTCCAACAACTGCAGTGCCAACCATAATGCTTCTCAGCAATACCCATGTCTGCAGATACCCATGTCAGCAGTTGTCCATACTCACTGTCCAGATGTCAGTATCTGTCACCATCTGAAAGATGGACGTGCCATGAATGTGGCCCCATACATACACACAGTACACAGGTGGAAGTACCCTACACTGAGTACATAAAATGTAGCTGTCAACTGCACACAACTTTGGAATTGTACATACAGGTTAGCAGCACATTAGTTATCCGTGTAGTATGGAATACTGATGTAGTCTGGCCAATCACTGGAAGACCACAAAAGGCACAGTTATGAAGTAATGAGAGACTGCCTATGTCCTTGTACAAGGCATCATAATGAGAATGTTCCATGTATACCTGTGAGTCAGTTGCAAGTAGCTTCCATATCACACATGCACTCAGCTCACCCCACCACCAGCCACAGGTTTATCACAGGTCATATCCTTGCTGTTGGGAATGAGTGCAGTATGATTCCACTTCTGTATGGGAATAAACACAGAATGAAGCATTCTGAAGAGGTGTCCCATACAGGTGTGCCCCTAGCTGTAAGCAACATCCTGCTTGCACCCAGACCAATGGATTAATATGGACAGGAACTATTGCCATTAACACCTCACACACTTACCCTGTCACCCCAGGGGAATTCACTGGCTTGCAGCCTGGGAATGTAGGAGTGATAGAATGCACTGGCCTGCTACAGATGGCCTGCATCACTACCAAATGGCCTACAGTCCTCTGTCAAAGGCCTGTGCCTCACCCATAGTGCCAATGTATGGTATCTCATGGGGTCCCAACTAACAACCTAACATAGTCAGCAGAACACAAATGCAAGGCCATGTTGACAAATTGCAGTAGCATGCCCACCATGTCCTGCTGCATGAACTGTGGACCAACCCCTAAATACCGCTGGGATGAAGGGCCAACTATAGGGATACTTTTCAGATATCACTCGCATAATGTTAGGAAGAGGGTAGAATAACAGATTGGGGGGGGTGTAAAAGCTCATGGAAAACATCATGGAGTGTGTGAAGTCTGAAACCCTGATGTGAGCCCATACTATGCCTGCCTGCAAACCCAGTAATGGGTGGTTACAAACCTGCTCGTAAAACACAATGTGAAGGGGAACTGACCAGATATATGAACCCTGCCTCTGGGTAACCTGGGTGAATCTGTACAGCTGAGAGGTATGGCCACAGCAGGATATGGCCAGTCTGTTAAGTTGATATATGTACAAGAAGGGGATCCTCAGCCACCATAGTACCAAGGTGCTGAACCATTTGCACAGACCCATCAGCTAGTGTCTGCAGCTACCCCTCCAGAATACTATGAGTGTGCAAGAATCTGTAGGCTGCAGACCACAATTACTGGACACAGCTTCATTCATCTTGTATTTCCAAGGAAATAACTGTGAGCAAATAATTATATCTGTCAGTAGTTGATGACATAATACATCAAAACAGTACATATGTCTGAATATCTCTGCTAACACCAGCCATGTAACACAAGCAGCACAGACAGCAATAGTGCAGTATCTCAGTATCTCTCATCCATTGTGACTCCATATTGTCACCTTATCTGCAGATATCCTGCAGAAACAGGTTGCTAGCTGTAGGTGTCTAACACCAAGCCCTGGACTGGAGTACAGCCCTACCTGGAATGGATTCACACACTCAATACAGAAGGTCAAACTGGGGATGCTAATACACTTAGAGAAATGAAGCTCATGTCTGACAACACAGTGGACTATACATATTTGTCATTCACATATGTCTGTGCACACACCAAATTGTGCACCATTAATGCTTTGCACACACATTGGATAGGAATACACACACATATCCAAGGCCAACACACTATAATATGTCAAACATACACACACAGAGATGTGGGGAAGAGAGAGACAGACAGTGACAGAGAGAATTCCATTATGAGGCTTGTCCCACCCACAACACATCCATTGGCCGATATCACATGATGTACTGATGTCAATCACTGAAGATATTCCTTTCGGTAGCCCTCAACCCTATAGTGTCTTTAGTGCTTGTGATAACTGTGTAACACAATAGTACAAATCAGTATTCATCTAGCATATGTATACCTAGTCCTGTCAAATGTAAAGTTGTGTGTGACTGAGTGTGTCTGTGTGTTTCCAGAGGAATGATTTATGGCCCATTCACACACACTGCACTTCCCATTGCTCATGTTAGCACTCCTGCTGATGTCAGTCACCTTGAAATAACTCTTTGGCCAAGTTCTAACTCTATAAGCTCTGTGGCACTTGCAATAATTGCATCATGCTGTAGTGCTGCATACTAGTTAGGTAGGAGTTCTAATCCCAAACATTGAAACTGTGTGAGAGAGTGTGTGTGTCAGTGATGATACCTGATTTTATGGATATTCACACTTGCTACTCTCCCCTTACCCCTCCTTTAGCACTGCTGCTGATGTTACTTAGCTTCAAAGATACCTTGGCACAGCTCTCCAACATGTAAGTTCCATGGCACATGTCATCAATGCAGAACAATGTAGATGCAATAACTGCATAGGTATGGGTTTGAATCTCATCCTTGGCAAGTGTTTGTGTGTGTACATATGTATGTCTGTACCCCAAATATTTTGTCCCCATTTACACCCAGTACAAATCTCAGTGCCTGACTTTAGCAGTCATGCAGATATCATCCGCCTTGAAAGTACCTGTTGCCAACCCTAAACCATATAAGGTCAGTGGTGCATGTGGTAAATGCTTAACTTAATGGTCTGAAAAGATTGTTAGCTAGAGGTTTGAATCTTATCCTTGGCAAATGTGAATGCGTGTAGGGCAATTTTTTTGGGATCTCTCACCCACTACATCACCCAATGCCAGCATTTACAAGGGCTGGTGATGTTCCTCATCTTAGAAGTATCTTAGGACAACATCCATCTAATGAGCTCTGTGGTGTGTGTGATAAATGCGGTGCACTGTAGTAGCAATACATAGATAGGTAGGGGTTTGAATTCCAGTACTGGAAAGTGTGTGTGTCTGTCATCAGTATCCTATGTGGGGGTTGCTGTGAATGTGCAATAACAAGATCCATTGCAGGGTGCAATTTGCTAAATTATTATGTTGAGTACCTAGTATATGTCACAATGTCCACATTAAAAGGCCAACAGATGTCAAACACCAGAAAGGTTGGTGTAGACAATCCATAGCCCTAAATGTGACAGTATGGATTTGTGAACAATATAGGCAACCTTTCTATTACTCAGAGAACACTCCCCCCACGTATCATACACAAACACACTTGGCTAGGCAGCAACCACTTTATTGGTAGTTCCCCTGCATATTGCCGCCCAGATAGTAACCACAGTGTGATAGCAGTGGACCACATGCCTGTTGACCACAACAGTGCCACTGACATCCGAAAGTACTTTGATGTGTTGCATCTCCTGACTGAGTGTGTGTTATCCAGCAAGTAAAAGGACATGGAACCCTGTTCCATCCCCTCAATAGCCAAATAAATATGTACAGTGGCCCTTTTGCCATGTTCTCCACTGGACATCTGCAACATCTGTAGAGTCTGCAACTATACCCCACAAAGGGAATACTGTGCCTTATACAGATGCCCTGTATGGACAGATGCCACTAACTCCACTGAATATCCGTATCATACTGTCACTGTAGGTGCAATCATGACCTTAGTTACATAGCCAGGTCTCACCAAATGAGGTCAGGAATGCTACATCAGAAGATACTAATCTGTCCACACAACATGTCTCAGAGACCTCAAGTATACTTTCACACATCAAAGAACATGCATGTGGGACATGTGCACAATCCAGACACTGTCCATGTTATGGAATATAGAACATACATAGGAAGTAGTGCACATCACTGGCCACCCACAATAGAAACCCAGATGAGCGGATGGTGAATACAATATCCACCACTGGGGACAACTCCAGAGACTGCACCTCTGAGCCACACTGGAGACTATTGTCCTGTGGCCTGATGCCAAGGTATTCCTTTGGCCTAGCCTTGTAGAGCCTTCAGGCCCATTCACCTACTACAAACCTGTGAAGCAATGAAGCTATGGATCTCAGTACTGGCAAGTGTGTGTGTGTGTGTGTGTGTGTGTGTGTGTGTGTGTGTGTGTGTGTGTGTGTGTGTGTGTGTGTGTGTTTGTGTGTGGTGATGAATGATTTTGAGGCCATTCACACTCACTACACCTCCCATTGCCCTACTTTAGCACACCTGCTGATGTCACTCACCTTGAAATAACCCTTTGGCCAAGTTTCAACCTTTTAAGCTCCATGGTGCTTGTGATAACTGCGTAATGTTGTAGTGTAGCAAACTAATTAAGTAGAAGTTCTAATCCTGGTACTGGCAACTGTGATAATGTGTGTGTCTTTGTTGACGCCTGATTTTGTGGACATTCACACTTACCACACTTCCATTACTCCTCTTTTAGCACTGCTACTGATGTCACTCACCTTCAAACATACCTTTGGATAGTTGTCCAACATGTAAGCTCTGTGATGCATGGGATAATTGCGTAACACTGTAATAACAATACATAGCGAGGTAGGAGTTTGAAACCCAATACTGGTAAGTGTGTGTGTGAGTGTGTGTCATCAGTATCCTATGTGGGTGTTGGGGGTGATTGTGTAATGACAGGATCCACTCCAGTGTGGATTTTGCTACATTATTATATTGAGGACCTATATATCCCAATATTCACATTACAAAGCCAACAATTGTCAAACACTGTACAGGTTGTTGTAGACAATCCACAGCCATAAATGTCTACTGCCATGCGCAATTACTATATGACAGTATGGTTTAGTAAACAATATAGGCAACCGTTATAATACCCAGAGACCACTCTCCACCTACGGCTCATACACAAACACGCTTGGCTCTTTCTCTCTTACTTTCTTACTTTCTCTCTGTCTCTCTCTCTCCCTCTCTGGTAGATGTGGAAAAATACATCTGTTTGGCATAGGCAGCAGCTTCACTTTTGCAGGTAATGCTCATGATCAGCTGATGGCCTGTGCATGAATTGGAGTCCCCCACTTGCTAATTGCATGTGGAACAGCTGTGGTATTTTTCCTATAGCCAGTTGCATGGAAACACACTTCTATAACTAAGCACTTCATGTGGGTATTGGCCCTTTTCTTCACTGTGAGGAGGACTTCATGTGTGTGTCTGACAAACAGCATCACAGAGGGTAGTTGGAAATACCTCTTACAACAAACACTGTGGAGACAGGTCAACAAACTGGAGGGGGATGTTCCAGACATGGGGACAGAATGTATGTATTGCTGTTCTGCATTTGAAGTAATGTTGGTTTAACAGGGTTTGTGTGGATATGGCTGTTTTGCATGATTTAAAGTCTGGCATGACAGTGTTATGTGGTTAAGGAAACTCTCGACTGTAGGGCAATCTGCAGAATGGCCAGTGTTTGGAGTCTTAGATGTGGTGTGTTACTCACACATTTTCTGTATTTATATATGCAGTAGCATACTCTGATGATTGCAGTCAGTAAATGGTGACATCCATGTGTGTTATTGACTTCATATCCCTCAGAAGAGATATGTCACAACAAACCCTGTTACACCAGCAATTTTCTCAGTTTATCAAAGCAATATGTCAATATTGGCCCTGTGTTTGTGGCTCTGTCCCCCAAGTCTGTCACCCTTTGTCCATATGTCATGCAGTAAGAGGTGCATATGTACAGTATATCATTATTTGCTGACATCATTCCTGATATCAAGCCAATGATATATCAGACTGCCAGACATGTTATGTATAGGAGGCCTTATATTTGAGGACAAACCTGGACATTCTGTTGTAGTTTGTACAGCAGTGAGGTCTATGGACTTATGGTGATTGTTGACAGAGTGTCAGTATTGTGTAGCAGTGTATTGTGAATATGTTATTTGGCCTGTGTACAGACTGGGGTAGATGTCATTGTTCTTGGTCTTGTTCTATCTAATATTGCATGCTGCTCCAGTTTCTCGTACCCTATCAGCGTATATGTTTGTAGGGCCAGACTTAGACATGTCCCATACCAGAGTTAGGCCTCAGAATACACTGTGAATTGGGTCAGTATATGTGGGGTTAGTGTGTGAGTGGCAAATATGATGATGGTTTTGTTCACACAGTCCATACACTGTACTATTAATTAGGCTTACCATAATGTGACTGTGTTGAGATTGGTTGTGGGTATGCACTTTCACACTGGTGTCTGTTACTCCATGCTGTTACATGCCTGTAGTACCTGCTATATTTGCAATTACATGTGTATTCCCCCATAGGAAAATTGGGTTAGTGTTGTAGCAGTCTGCCTGTAGTTTAGACAGTGCTTGGTGACATGCCTAGCAGCTCAGTGGATTTACCTAGTGTGATGTTATGTCCACATATTTGTCAGATGTACTGTTGCCTGGCCACCATATGTGTTGTGTATTTATGAAAAAACAGTGGGATGCTGTGAAGATGTTTGTCACTAACTAGTGGGAAGTATGTGGGCTTGGGACCTCGGCTCCTCCAGTTAATATGTGTTAGGACAAACAAGAGGGTGTGAATGCATCAACTGTGACAGCTTATCTACTCCAGTATTTGTGCTATATCCCCATTTTTATGGCTGTAAACATCCCCTTTGTTAGGATTGGTCCACACGTCTTGCACTAAGGAGTTCTGTGTATACCTCTGGACTGACCAGATTATTTCAGACTGTCCATGTTTATTGGTCATATTTCTGCCGTATTTCACAGGATCATTGCTGTGATTTGTGTGGTAATTCACTATGATGATTTTATGATGTCTGTCAGTAACTGATGACATACATGTCAGTTTCAGAAGAGCCTTCCTTCACAACATGTCTGTTGACACAACCCCTGTTACTGTAGCAACATTCTACATTATAACTGCAATACTTACATTATGTTCCCTTGCACTAAAAGGTTGAGCATTATGGTGCTGAGGTATGACTCCACTACATGTTATGAGCATATGTTATATATAAGATATATATATATATATATATATATATATATATATATATATATATATATATATACATAGATATATATATGTGTTTATGTATATATATATATATATATATATATATATATATATATATATATATATATATGGGTTACCTTTAGTTAATCGACAGCCCACTCCATCGAAACCAACTTCACCGACATGATAGAACATCGACAATGGGAGAGCCGATGTTTCCCACACGGTAAGTAACCGTTTGGCCATCCCAAATTCAACAACTACCAATAAAACAAACCCACCATTGTGGGGGGCTATGCCCCCATCACCTACCTATGTGGGGGGCTTCACCCCTCCACACCCCCCTTCATAAATATTCCAACTCCGAGAACTCATTGCCATGGGGGTAAGGGGCAAAGTTCAGGTTGATGGCCAAACGGTTACTTACCATGTGGGAAATGTTGGCTCTCCCATTGTTGATGTTCTGCCATGTTGGTGAAGTTGGTTTCAATGGAGTGGGCTGTCGATTAACTAAAGGTAAGTCATATATATATATATATATATATATATATATATATATATATATATATAGGTCTACCTGATAACACAGACACGCCAAAACACTGACAACAAAATAACCAACACGACAAAACCGAAAGTTCAAAAACACAAAACTTCACATGCCTGGCAAACCACAATCCCGACAATCAACAAAACAAATAACTTTCCCAAAAAACACACACACAACACAAGCACACCAAAAACCTTACAAACCTAAATAAACCTTACATACACAACTATATATGCACTAACCTTAACCCTAACCCTAAGGTCCATCACTATCACGCACTTACCTTACCCGCACCCTAACCCTAACTCACTTAATCCACCCCTAACCCTTAAGTCCATCACTATCGCACACTTACCTTACCCGCACCCTAACCCTAACTCACGTAACCCACCCCTAAACCTAAAGTCTGTTACTATCACATGCTTACCTCACCCGCACCTATTACACACTTACCTTACCCACACCCTGACCCTAACGTCCGTCCCTATTGCACACTTACCTTAACATCTCAGTGTTCTCAGCATCGGGATTCTCATCTGTCGGTCTTCTCTGTTGTCGATCTTCTGGTGTTGGTTATCTTGCTGACGGTCATTTGCAGTTTTGGTTAATTCAGGTAGACCCATATATATATATATATATATATATATATATATATATATATATATATATATACACATCCTTGTTATGTGTAAATATGAATGCTGTATATACCTTCCCAGATGTATCCCACCATATTTATCTGATATGTGTATATTTAGATATAAAAACATGACTGATTCAACACTATTTTCACTAGGAAGTAGTAAACAATTGTAGCAGTCAAAGCAGTTATTCACTAGTATTCAGTATGTGTACTGACTGATATATTTGAAAAAGCAACAGGCATTTTTTCAACTCGAATGGCGTAGTGGTTAAGTGCCATGACTATAGTCTAGAGGGTCCTGGGTTCAAGACCTACAAGGGCTGTTTAGTTTGTTTCTAGGCAGAACAAGGACTGTTGGATACAGAGTGGTTAAGGCGGTTTTTAGCAGCTTTAAGCGGGTTTGCATGGGTTTGCGCGATGGCAAGCTGTGCTAGTGTACAGTTAAATGAAAAGGTGCTTACACAGTGTAGGCTTTGCTTACCAGTGAGCAAATCTACTTAGCATTTACATTTAAGTGATGCTTACACCTGCTAAGCATAGCTCAGCCCTGGTAACCAGTGATCACATTCCAGTCTGATAAAATAACAGGGTAATGACATATTTAATAAGTGTATTTAATTCCATGCACATAACATGCTTCTATGTACTGTCATTACAGTAGCAAGGGGTATGAGTATACTGCATGGGACACCTGAGTATACATGGATAGTACCACAATCTTTTCTCTTTGTATGTTTCATACATGGGTAGTATCCCAGGTTATATGCAGTCACACTTGCATGTATTGTATCACTACATAACTACTATTAACAGTGATTTTCCAAGTAAGAGTAGATTGCAGATTGTAGTACTGAAACCATACACCCCTGCATGCAATGTTGGACTCTGAGTACTGACTATCATGTTCTTGGTGTTTGAGCTGTATGTTTTTAAGTATCTCCTATTAGATATTGATCTGATATGTTGATATTGACTGTAGAATACTATGTGTTTAGAACATGTCATTGAGGATTGCTGTCATGTAGTAATGGCATACATATCAGTGTCAGACGTCTAGCTGCCAAAACATTCATCCTAATACATAACCTGTTGGCTAGCTAATTTTTGTCTGTCCTCTGTACAGATGTACAGATGTCAGGTATCCATTTTGGCTGCTTACAGGCAATCTCTGATTGACTGATACTGACATGTCTGTCCAGCTGTGTTATCATAGGTTCATAGGTTAGTACTAGGCTAAGTGCCTTGTGGGCCATTTTAAGCCTAGCCAATTACCCCATGTGAGAATCAAACCCCGCACCTTGTGTCTGTAAGGTAAACACCTTAACCATTATGCCAACCTCCCACATGAATGCCACAGCTAGGACAGCCCTATCTGTATGCAGCACATGCCACGGATACCTCAACCAGACTACCACAGTCAACAGAACATGCTTGGATACAGGTCCCTAACCCAGGTACTGACCATGTTATGCAACATATGTTGCATACATGTCAATTGGAGTACCTCACTGGCCCTCTGCAAGAGAAAACCAGATGACTGGATGTTGAATTTAACTGTCTCCCTGTGGCTCACTCAAGTGGCATCGGTTGATAGATGGCCTGCTGACAAATGTCAGGTGGCATGATACCAGTGTACCCACATGCCCTACTCTTCTCATCTTTCCATGGACATTAGCCTGTTACACACCTTGGAACACCTGCACCTATGGACCTCAGTACTGACAAATGTGTCTGTGTGCATTACTGAGAATAACAGTGTCTCTGTGTTTGTAAACTTGTAGTTAAAAATACTCTGAGGGCCTTCTCACCCAGTGCACCCCCTATTGCTATACTTAGAAATGTCTGCTGCCGTAATTCACATTAAATGTACCTTGCTACCCTCTTCACTCTATGGGCTACCAGGAGCAAGCAGTGTTTGTCTGACACATACCTGGGATGATATGAGGACTGATGTCAATAATTAATGCCTATCCTTTGATTTGCAGATCTCATCATCAACAGTGCAAGTATGAGCAATACCATCCAGTTACACTGACAACCTTCAAAACTTAATGTGGATATGAGGGGTGTATACACCCTTGTTGACATGCCAACCTCTTCTATGATATGCAATAGGCCACAACACTGCATTTGTTAACATTACACACACCTGATATGTGACATGTGACCTGTGCAATCCAATGCAGTATCAAACAAATGTGTTAGTCGTGCAGATGCTGAATGAGATGCATACAATATGTGGTTTGCATAAGTGTACACACCCTTAACACAATGGTTTATTGAAGCACCTGTTAAGTGAACTACAGCAGTCACTATTTCTGGAAGGGGTATACTAGCATGGTCCATCTTCACTTGCCATTATTTGGTCATTCTGCCCGACAAATGTCCCCCAACTCTGCCAGATTGCAAGGTCCGCTCATGTGCACAGACCTTGGAGGTCTCACAGTGGCATCACTATTGCTGTAGAGTCAGAGTTATGTCTGGCACAATTCATAACCTTCACTGTGTTCAGATACATCCATTCTTAGTAAGCTTTGGATGTATGCTTCATTTCACTGTTGTGTTTCAAGCTGACACCCCTCCCCATTCTCAGTCTTATTGCAGATGCTTGACAACTATGGGATACACATGAGTGTTATTTTGCAGTGTTCCAAATTCCAAATACCATGTCTACCGGCCTAGTTCCAGCTAATGAACATCAAACCAAAAGGTGTACACTGGCACCAGCAAGATAAATATTGGGGATGGTGGCCCTGAGGTGGAATGAGGTGCTGCTTGTGCACCACATGCATCTTCATGAATACTGTCGGTAGGTTTGAGTCTTGGTCTCATGACACCATTACACATTGCAACACATGCCTTTGGGAGACTTGATGTTATGCTTATACTACCTGTAGAGTGCCCTGGATGATGTATATTATGTGGGCCAGCTCTTCCATCTGATTACCCTAACCCACAGGCCATACTTATGCAGAATCCAGGCAATTGTTGACACAGATACTGCACAGGCACTACTTGCTAGACATTCCTGAAAGACCCTTAGTGTTGGTGCATGTTTCTGGGCAGCCTCCATGACCAGTTTGCAACATGTTTGGCATCTGTTTTGGATGGGCATCTGTTTATTTTCTACATCAATGTTGTCCCATACTTCATACACACATACATGACTGTCTGTACTATTTGCCATGGTATATGCAATGGTGAGGTAAGGCTACTTTTCCCACTCCTGAATGCTACCTTTCAGATATGGGATCCATTTCATGGTTTGTAAGATGTGTGCATGCCACGACTGACTCTGCTGCAGGTGAGTGGCAAATGTCATGGACATACTTCTTGGACAGCAGATCATTACTTGGTGTGACATTGAGGCTCTGTACTTGATGGAAGGTATGTACTCAAGAAGAGTGAATACTGTCAGTACATCACAAGCCGCTTCCACAATATGTTATTTGTAGTGTGGCACACATATGCTTCCAGTGTTTGTTAAGGTATGTAGTCCCCATATTTGTTGTCCTAACATAGGATTCCATATTACACATTCATTGCTCATGTTAGGATCACATTAGGTTGTAAAAGGTGCGGAATGTGGTATTGTGGTTTGCCGTTGTTTATATCAGGAACAGTTGCCATTGTAATAGTGGCGTATACACTGTTGTAGCCACTGTATAAGGGTAATGTTTCAGACATGTCCCTACTGTAGGCCATTTGTCCCACCATTATGTTCATCTCTGTCCACACATTTTGTACTGACAGGTTGCTAGGTATACTGCAGGACACTTACATACCCTTCAGATATGCCACCATGGTGACCACTGTGATGCAGTGCAGTTAACACCAACAATGAGTGAAAATGTACAGCATGCATTATGGGTAGGTGTGTTAAATGTGTGCATGGAAAATAGCATGGCCATAACATGGCCGGTGTATTGGCAAACCTGAAGAAAACAACTCCATACTCACCAGCTACAGGCTTCTGCCCCAGTTGTATACTAGGGGGACCTAAATAGTTGTGTGAGAGAAGTAATGTCAGTAGCCACACCTGTGGCATTGGTACAGGGTTTAAGTAACATTTCAGCACATCGACAGTACAAACCCACAATACTAGAGATTATGCACTTCTGCTCATTAGTACACTGCAGCAACAGACTATCTTATCTTACATA
Organism: Protopterus annectens; assembly: GCF_019279795.1. Lineage (NCBI taxonomy): Eukaryota > Metazoa > Chordata > Ceratodontiformes > Protopteridae > Protopterus > Protopterus annectens. Next base: position 670,840,852 of record NC_056728.1, on the reverse strand, counting down.
TGCATGTAGATACTTTACAGATGAAAATGGATAAGCAACAGTGGTCTAGTAATGTATCCTGGGACCGTACCTGCATGCTCCTTGTATATTGTGTGGGTGGCACCCACCTCCACAATGCTGTCTTCAGCCTGTTGGCTTGTCTGGTGGGCGGGTGCCCCAAGGCTGGCAAGGAGCTGCTTAGCATGTGTCAGTAGGGGCTGGATGGCATGACCCCCACGTGTGGCTAGCTGTTCCCTCCTAACTGCAGCAGCACGCTAATGAGGGTGGCAGATCAGATCTGTGCACCAATGCTGTACCTGCTCATAATTTCCGTTGTGCAGGCCAACATCATTTACCCTGTGGACAACCTTGTTCCACAGGGCGGTCCTCTCCTGCAAATCCTGGGCCCTGTGGCCAAATAGTATGGCATGATGCATGATGAGGTATTGGATGATTGTGCCATTTTCAAGGTTTGTGAATGCAGGCAAACATTCCCGGGGCATTGTACCTGAAAGACATAATCAGGAAAAAGGCCACAGGACCTCATATGGTTGTCCACATGCACATCAACAGTGGATATTGCTTGCAAATAATCCGGACTATACCATAACACTGTAAGCTATCATGGCTTTGACATCTTGCATTACACTCCTGGCCCTGAACTGTCCAGTTTCCCCAGTGCTGGACAATTAACAGCATAATCCACTAACCACCATTCATTTCTGTGTAGAGGGATGAAAGTAGCCGTCTTCCATGTGGATGGATTGTGGATGGTGGCATGCCTGTGTTTGACTGCAGTGTGTGATGGAACTGTGAGCACATCCCTTTGCTCATGTAGGAAGCACACTGTAATCTTCTCATGCCCCATGGTGACTTGCTGTTGTTGCTATCAGTCGGCATTATGTCCATGCTCACCATTAATGCGGGCAGGAGTGTGTTTGATCTGCATATCCCCTTGTACTAATGTTGTGGACAGGGTGCCACTCTTCCCACCTATCCTGTCTGATGCAGGTTGCCTGTATCAATGGCATGTGGGTATGAGGTGTGCTTTATCCCCAGTATAGGTTGACTTGTGTTACTGGCTCTGAGTCTGCATACATATGTGGAGACATGGTTGCAGTTGGCCTTGGTGGTATGGATATGTCTGATTTCTAGTCAAAGTCAGCCTTACAGGAAGTCATTTACATGCTTTCTCAGATAGAGGTGCACTTGCTTCCAAGCTGTGGTCTGCACCGATGTGTCTCTGTACAGCCACTATAGCAACCTGTTATGTGCTTTGTGTCATGCTGCTGTCCACCAAGGGGGTTACTCTATCATTGGCGGAGGATGGTTGTACAGGTCCAGTACTGCTGATTCCATATAGCTACAGTGGATATGAAGTGTACACACCCCTGTTACAATGCATGGTACTTGTGCAACTGGAATATGACCCCACAAAGCACATGTCAACACAATCCCCACCTGTGATGTGTCCTATAGCCTCCTCAGTTCAATAGGGAACATAACAACCTGTCCTGTGGAAATATATAGGTATTAATACTCAGTACAGTAAACCATTTGAACGTGTGCAACACCCTTACACTGATATGTTGTGTAAACACCTGCTGAGATGATTACAGCATCTATTTGTCTTGGTTTGTACTCTAACGTCATATCACATCTTCACTTGGCAATGGTTGCTCACCTACCATGAAACAGCTGTTTCTTTTTCAATAGAATTGTACAGATTATGGGTCACATTTGAGGTGAGAAACATTTTTACATGACTTTCTGTGGTCTCATTGGCATACAGCACACAGACCTGGCATTCCAACAGGAGTGTTTACACTTTGATATCTAGTATATATGGGTGTTGATATAGCTGTTAGTGGTAGGCATGGAAAGTGGGTCATAACACAGTTGCACACTTCTCTCATTACTGCGTGATAAGCATGCCTACTGTAGTACCCATATCAGTGTCATGGCAATGCAACAATCAGTAGCAGTACACCTTTTATTTTGTTGTATGCAGTGACAGTGATATTACACACATGTGCAACATGCACATCCTATTTTTTGGACTGCTTGTGACCCATGTTATTACTTCTGTGCCTTTCAGCTGAACATACACAT